>NC_058080.1:327973582-328273582 GCF_014858855.1 Bufo gargarizans | reverse complement strand
TTGCTTTGATTACTGCTTTGCACACTCTTGGCATTCTCTTGATGAGCTTCAAGAGGTAGTCACCTGAAATGGTTTTCACTTCACAGGTGTGCCCTGTCAGGTTTAATAAGTGGGATTTCTTGCCTTCTAAATGGGGTTGGGACCATCAGTTGCGTTGTGGAGAAGTCAGGTGGATACACAGCTGATAGTCCTACTGAATAGACTGTTAGAATGTGTATTATGGCAAGAAAAAGCAGCTAAGTAAAGAAAAACGAGTGGCCATCATTACTTTAAAAAATGAAGGTCAGTCAGTCCAAAAAATTTGGAAAGCTTTGAAAGTGTCCCCCAAGTGCAGTCACAAAAACCATCAAGCGCTACAAAGAAACTGGCTCACATGCGGACTGCCCCCGGAAAGGAGGATAAGTTCATCCGAGTCACCAGCCTCAGAAATCGCAGGTTAACAGCAGCTCAGATTAGAGACCAGGTCAATGCCACACAGAGTTCTAGCAGTAGACAGATCTCTAGAACAACTGTTAAGAGGAGACTGTGTGAATCAGGCCTTCATGGTAGAATATCTGCTAGGAAACCACTGCTAAGGACAGGCAACAAGCAGAAGAGACTTGTTTGGGCTAAAGAACACAAGGAATGGATATTAGACCGGTGGAAATCTGTGCTTTGGTCTGATGAGTCCAAATTTGATATCTTTGGTGCCAACCACTGTGTCTTTGTGCGATGCAGAAAAGGTGAACGGATGGACTCTACATGCCTGGTTCCCACCGTGAAGCATGGAGGAGGAGGTGTGATGGTGTGGGGGTGCTTTGCTGGTGACACTGTTGGACATTTATTCAAAATTGAAGGCATACTGAACCAGCATGGCTATTCCATCCGGTTTACGTTTAGTTAGACCATCATTTCTTTTTCAACAGGACAATGACCCCAAACACACTTCCAGGCTGTGTAAGAGCTATTTAACCATGAAGGAGAGTGATAGGGTGCTGCGCCAGATGACCTGGCCTCCACAGTCACCGGACCTAAACCCAATCGAGATGGTTTGGGGTGAGCTGGACCGCAGACTGAAGGCAAAAGGGCCAACAAGTGCTAAGCATCTCTGGGAACTCCTTCAAGACTGTTGGAAGACCATTTCAGGTGACTACCTCTTGAAGCTCATCAAGAGAATGCCAAGAGTGTGCAAAGCAGTAATCAAAGCAAAAGGTGGCTACTTTGAAGAACCTAGAATATGACATATTTTCAGTTGTTTCACACTTTTTTGTTATGTATATAATTCCACATGTGTTAATTCATAGTTTTTATGCCTTCAGTGTGAATCTACAATTTTCATAGTCATGAAAATAAAGAAAACTCTTTGAATGAGAAGGTGTGTCCAAACTTTTGGTCTGTACTGTACTTCACACTAGATTGCATACTACTGTCACTGAGGCGGGAGGAGCCTGCTTATGATGTCAGTTACTCTGTATTCCACTGAGTAACATAAGCAACAAAATAGGAGATAGGTCCAGCCATTCAGGTACAAACACTGTAGGTCTATGCGTTTCAGGCAACAGAAAGATTACAGCCCTTACTCCAAGGGCTGTAATCTTTCTGTTGCCTGAAACGCATAGACCTACAAAGTTTGTACCTGGATGTTTTTTCTAATATTTGTCTACAATAAAGTGCTACTGGAAATTCGCTAAAGAATGGTTGGACATATCTCCTATTTTTTGATCATATATTTGGCTTCTAACCAGGTGTGGAAGCGGTCTGTGCCTTAAGGAATTGAACTCCAGACAGGTGAGAGCTGCTCTGATTACCTATTGACACACTTAGCAACATAGTAGCATAGTACATAAGACCGAAAAAAGACATTTGTCCATCCAGTTCGGCCTGTTATCCTGCAAGTTGATCCAGAGGAAGGAAGAAAAAAAAACTATGAGGTAGAAACCAATTTTCCCCACTTTAGGGGAATAAAAAATTCCTTCCCGACTCCAATCAGGCAATCATAATAACTCCCTGGATCAACGACCACTCTCTAGTAGCTATAGCCTGTAATATTATTACACTCCAGAAATACATCCAGGCCCCTCTTGAAATCTTTTATTGTGCTCACCATCACCACCTCCTCAGGCAGAGAGTTCCATAGTCTCACTGCTCTTACCGTAAAGAATCTTCTTTCCTCCAGACGCAGAGGATGTCCCCTCGTCACAGTCACAGTCCTGGGGATAAATAGATGATGGGAAAGATCTCTGTACTGACCCCTGATATATGTATACATATTAATTAGATCTCCCCTCAGCTGTCTTTTTTCTAAAGTGAATAACCCTAATTTTGATAATCTTTCAGGTTACTGTAGTTGCCTCATTCCAGTTATTACTTTAGTTGCCCTCCTCTGGACCTTCTCCAGCTCTGCTATGTCTGCCTTGTTTACAGGCACCTAGAACTGTACACAGTACTCCATGTGTGGTCTGACTAGCAATTTGTAAAGTGGTAGGACTATGTTCTTATCAAGGGCATCTATGCCCCTTCTGATGCAACCCATTATCTTATTGGCCTTGGCAGCAGCTGCCTATTGTCTATTTAAAGGATTGATCTGAGATGTATATACACAGTCTGATGAAAGCACACTGTTGTTGAAACGCGTCACTATGATATAATATAATAAATTCCCTTGCTTATTGACATCCATGCAAAGTGCCGGTCTTTTTGCAACATTGTTTCCTGGGACGCCAATCTACTGACACATGCACCGCAACTTCAAACAAGCCGTGCCGACCTGTTATCTATTTGAATTGATTTGGCATTCGGGTACGAGCAAGCCTATATTATCTGGACTTCAGATGAATAATTTTTCCTATACAGAGGATAAGACACGAGATATTGTGGCTAAAATCACCGCTCCCTCCGAATTTATTTTTATTTCTTATTTATTTTTTTGAGGATTTCAACCAGTGAATTAAAGAGCAGGAGTCTGATTAAGGAGGCAAGGTACCTTGTTTCACTTGAATTGCATGCAGCAACTGTAGCTGAATATCACCGCACTCAGAAGATACAGCGCGGTTTGCGGGTCAATTTAAGACCAACACTTTTCTGCGACAACCTGGATTACTGTACTCGCTTTGCGAACATTCTCAATAAGTGCCCACTGGATCTTATAGTATTGACACTTGAATATTTATCCACATCAATCAGTGAGTGTAACATTAATATTGCAGCTGCTAAAGAGCAATTGAGGGATAGCCTGAAACCAGAGGATCTAACATCCCTTCAAGAAAATCTGGAGAAACAATGTACCGAGTTTAGGAGCAAAATCGAGTTAACCAAAAGATCCAAATACCTCAGAGACACGGAGGATTATACATCACACCTGGTCTACAGATGGCAGGACGCTTCTGGTACTGCGATCCCCATATCACGCCAAGATACCGACAAGCCGGTTCAATATCATCTGGCTCTGGCAGACCTCAGAGGGCTTTTTTCGGCAAACACCGTACCAAAAGATCAACACCAGGAGAGCTGGTCACCACTATAAGCGAGGTAGAAGCTCTGAGGAAAACGCGGTCACAGGAACGGCGCAAAACTTAGTATTGAATCTATTATCTAAAAGCCTCAGTCCTGCCCAGATGAACCTATTGAAAAAAGGCTTGTCCTTTGCCCGACTGGTGGCTTAGATACATACCACCGAAATCACATCATCCTATTCAGACTTTTGTTAATTTAGTGCAGCGAGACGTCGACACATTGTTGCAACGATGTAAACAAGGAATGTTCCATGTACAACATAATTTACCTGTGGAAGAAAAACATGCCCTTGATCATTTGCTAGATGAAAGATCTCTAATATTTAAACCCGCTGATAAGGGGGGGGGGGGGTATTGTTGTCCATGATGATAAAGAATATTATGTTAATAAAATCCTGCAACAATTACAAGACAGTTATACCTAACAAATACTACAAAATGACCCTGTCTATCGTATCAGAGATTTTACAGAGGGTAGTTGATGAGGCAAAAGGGAATGGAGTCATAGATGCCAAATTGGGTGACTTTCTTATTAATCAACACCCGATTACTCTGGGTTTTTATACTTTACGAAAGTATCACTTACTAAACCTCCTGGTCACCCCATTGTGCATCTACAGACTCCATTCTCTCTCCTCCTGCTATAATTCTTGAGAAGATATTAATACCTTTAATTCAACAAGCATCATTTTATATACGTGACACTGGTCATTTTCTGTCTGTGATTAACTATCGCCAGGTGGATGATGGCTGCATATTGGTCACTCTTGACATGTGCAGCCTCTATACATCAATTATACATCAGAAGGGCATTCAGGCGGTCGCTGGTCTCTTTTACACCAGCGTGTATAAAAAAACTGAGAGATTTTTTTTCTAACACTCTTGAGAATAGCACTTGAACAAAATAATTTTTTGTTTCAGGATTCGTTTTATCAGCAGTGTCGTGGGGCCGCGATCGGATCGAACATCGCACCGCTGTACGCCAATACGTATATGGCGCAATTTGAAAGTCAGTTTGTTTACTCTAATCTAATGCATCAGAAACATTGTATATTTTGGCGTTGTTTTATCAATGATATTTTTGCGTATGGCAGGGCGACATTCGATCCCTCGCAGAATTTACTACATACTTTAACTCCATTTAGGAGGAGCTACAATTTATAGTACATCAGGACACAGACAGAATTTCATTTTTGGACACCTGGATCATAAAGGGGATTGATAGTTTACTCCCTTTCTCCAGTAGCCATCCAGCATCCATAAAACAATCCATTCCCTATTCTCAAAATAAAAGGGTGAAACGGATTGTCAGTGACGTTGACACATGTCACAAAAGATTAGATGACATGACTACTAAATTTAGAGAGGTTACTCCTCAGAATTATTAAAGATTCAGAGAGATAAAGTGGAGAGTATACAGGTGGCCAGAAATAAAAAAAGATTCACAGACCCCTTTAGCGGTTAAATACCACCCATGGACCCAACATTTGAGAACTATTGTTAATAAACATTAGCACATTTTATCTAAATCTTATCCACAGATAGGTGAATTCGAAAGACCATCCATGATGTGCTTCAAACGTGCTGATAATATTAGAGATAAAATAGTTTGGGTTGACGTGGGTAGTAATAAAGTGGAAAGGAGACAGAGCATATGTCTTCTCCTAGACAAGGTACATTTCCCTGCCTTAAAGGGAGTCTGTCACCTCCATATGGCCATATACAGTTCTTACATGGATCTGTAGCACACCTATACAGGATTGTAACGGTACCTTTGTTCTTTTCTTTAGACTTGCACCAGCAGGAAAAACAACGTTTAATTCATACGCAAATGAGCACTTGCAAGTGCCCAGGGGCGGCTTTCAGTGTGTAGGTGCCCAGGCTGCTCTGCCTTCTTCTCACTTTACTCCTCCCCAGTCTCTGCCTTTGCCCGCCCTCCAAGTCTCTTGCCTCATCGACAGGGCAAAGGAAGAGGCTGGGGAGGAGTAAAGTGAAAAGAAGGTAGGGCAGCCTGGGAAATCACGTAAAGTGTCAGGAGCAATATTGAAATGCCAGAGATCAACACTAACGTAGTCGAGCAGGGGTAACAAGGACGGTAAACAAACACGCCTAGGGTCAATCGAGGATGTCACATCAGTACACAAGGAATAGCAAGGACGGGTCAGAGTACAAGCCGAGGGTCAAACCTGGAGGTCACGTCAGTACACAAGGGCAGGCGAGGTCGGGTCAGGAACAAAAGCCAAGGGTCAAAAGAGTAGCAGAAGCACAGAGTAATAGCAGTTAGGCACAGGACCAAAATCGCAGGCAACCTGTGGCCAGTGGGCTGCCTGTATAAATAATGAAAGGCTAAGGTCATGTGACCTAGTCCACCCATTGACTATAAACGTCCAGGAGGTGGTTCTCTATCTCTGAATATACGTTTCTGAATGTCCATTCAGAGATCACAGTTGCAGAGCAACCCAGAGAGAAGGCAGGGACAGGTCACCGAGCGCTTTGTGTACAGATCAGGAAAGCGCTATGCGCTTCCTGTTCCGGCCCGGTGGTCATTAGTGATGAGCGGCAGGGGTCATATTCGAATTCGCGATATTTCGCGAATATTTTTTAGAATATTCGTCGAATATTCGAAAATTCGAAAATTCGCAAAAAATTTCTTGCAAAAAATCGGCAAGGTAATGATTGTGTAATATGCGAATTTTCGTAATTCGAATTTTCGGATTCTAATTTTTATTGCGAATTTTTCAACTTTAAGACAAAGAAGATTATAGCACTATGTTAGCTAAATTGCTCTATATTCGTTTTTTTTCGAATATTCGCTATATTGCTATATATTCTTGATTTAGAATATTACAAATATTCGAAAAAACGAAGTTATAGCAATATAGCGAAAATTTGAAAAAACGAATATAGAGCAATTTAGCTATTATAGTGCTATAATCTTCTTTGTCTAATAGTTGTAATTTTTTTCTCATCTGAAGTTCAGATTGGAAAAAAATTACATCTATAAAAAAAAGATTATAGCACTATATTAGCTAAATTGCTCTATATTCGTTTTTTTCGAATATTCGCTATATTGCTATAATTACGAATATTCGAAAAAACGAAGTTATAGCAATATAGCGAAAATTCGAAAAAAACGAATATAGAGCAATTAAGCTAATATAGTGCTATAATCTTCTTTGTCTAATAGTTGTGTTAAAAAATTCGCAATAAAAATTCGAATCCGAAAATTCGCATATTACACAATCATTACCTTGCCGATTTTTTTCAAGAAAAAAACAAAAGATTATAGCACTATATTAGCTAAATTGCTCTATTTTCGATTTTTTGAATATTCGCTATATTGCTATAACAGTTTTTTCGAATATTCGTAATATATAGCAATATAGCGAATATTCGAAAAAAACGAATATAGAGCAATTTAGCTAATATAGTGCTATAATCTTTTTTTTATAGTTGTAATTTTTTTCCAATCTGAACTTCAGATGAGAAAAAAATTACAACTATTAGACAAAGAAGATTATAGCACTATATTAGCTAAATTGCTCTATATTCGTTTTTTTCGAATTTTCGCTATATTGCTATAACTTCGTTTTTTCGAATATTTGTAATATTCTAAAACAAGAATATATAGCAATATAGCGAATATTCGAAAAAAACGAATATAGAGCAATTTAGCTAACATAGTGCTATAATCTTCTTTGTCTTAAAGTTGAAAAATTCGCAATAAAAATTCGAATCCGAAAATTGAAATTACGAAAATTCGCATATTACACAATAATTACCTTGCCGATTTTTTCAAGAAAAAAAAAATCGTGCATTTTCGAATATGACCCCTGCCGCTCATCACTACTCCTAAAGTCAAGTATATTGCAGCCTTCTTATTGGCCCACAAGCTAGAAGCAGGAAGGGATCATGTGTACTGATTAAAAAAAAAAAAAAATATCGGAAAAAACGAATATTCGAAATTACGAATATATATAACTATATTCGAAATATTCGCGAATTTTCGAAGTGGCTATATTCGCGATAAAAATTCGAAATTCGAATATTCGTGATCAACACTAGTGGTCATGTGACCGTCGGGGCTAGGAGAGTGAAGGAGCTGTCGGGTCTTTCACAGATCTCGATTAGCCCTGCACTGAGGCTGTACAGCGCTGTATTCTGCTGTACAGCCTCTCTGGGGGGTGTATTTCCACTGTAACTGGAGCTACTATGTCAGCCCCAATTAAAGGAGAAATCAATAGTGAAAAAAAAAAGTGACGTTAAATGTCCCCAGAGGTCTTGTATGACCTTATGGGGGACGCAAAGTGTTAAAGGGGTTGTCCGGGATTGGGGACATGGGTCTACATGTACAATGGTCCCCTAAATATTACATTCATGCCTGTCCTTCCCTTACCAGACATTTCTGATGGCCCTTTTTTACTTGACAAATTTTCAGCCGGAAGTGCAGTTTCTATCACAGTCAGTGACGTACCGGGTCCCTTTCTGCATAGTGAAGCCTCTCCTTCCGCTTCACAAGGAGCCCGGTGACGTCACCGTCAGCCTCTAATTATTCCAAGCGCATGGAGGGGCAGTAACTATGCGGCAACAGAAGTGCTAAGCCACGCCCCTCATGCAGCGAAGCCACGCCCATCGCCGAGCAGGGCGCATTCTTAGTAAGGAAGGAGGCGTTTAGCTGCGCTGGGACCCAGAAAGCATTGAGGCAGGAAGTTGCCGCACATAAACAGAAAGGTAAACAATCAGTGGGGGACTGTAGGAGCCCTGCTGAAGTGTAAAAATACCTAAAAACATCTGGGGGGACCTTCAAACCGCTATTAATAGTGTTTTAACAGTGTTTTTTTTTTAAATCTTGATCCTGGACAACCCCTTTAAAATAAAAAATAAAAAAATGGTTTCACATGTAAAAAAAATTTGCATGTAAAAAAATGTAAGGAATAAAAAAAATATGTTAAAAATAGAAATTAATAAATAAAATAGACATATTTGGTATTGCAGCGTCCGTGATGGTCGGCTCTATAAAAATATCACATAATCCACCCAGTCTGATAAAAACAAATAAAAAATAAATAAAAACTGTGTGGTGGCTGTGTCTCGGCCTTCTGGGTGATTGCCGGGACATGGTTGCCACGCATGCTGTTGCTGGTGGTAACATGTGGATTGGTATGCTTGTGTGTGCACTTCCTCTTTAAGTGCTTCCTTCCCTTGTCTGGTGTTGGAAGGGTTAACTCCCTTCCTAGTCTTTTGTAAACATTGGGTTTATGTGTATGTGGGTGTGGCTGCTTGGGCTGTTTAGCCTCTGCTGGATGCCTGAAGCTCGGGGTTCCTCCAGCCTTGGTGTATGTTGGTGGTTCATGGTTCCTGGCTTGTTCCATCTGTCCAGTGAAGGCCACCCTTGTGATCATAGATGTTCTATGTCATGCCAGTGTGTCCTTCACTTTCTGTCCCTATTTGTATGGAGTGGGTTATGTGTAGGGTGTTTGAATATCTAGTTTGGTGTTACATGTCTGGTTGTGTTTGGTGCCATGTTTACTAGACTGTCTCAAGTTATTGCAGCTATGGTGTCCTAGGTTCCTGTGTGGTTTGTGGTGTGTGCTTTGTCCTTTTAATGTTGGTGTGGACACTAGCACTTGTGCACAGGTTCCAGTCAGTGTGTCTGTGGCAGGTAAGTGTGTTACTGGTTTCACTTACCTGCCATCTCAATAGCTGTATGTGTTACACTCTCCTTGCAGCCTGGTCTCAGATAGAGACTCCTGTTCCTCCATGACTAGGATGACCAGGTCATCTCTCCCCTTCTCCTAAGTGAGGGATTTCCAGGGCGACTCAGGATATTAGGTATCCAGGGTATGAGCCGTCCCACCATCAGGGTCATCTCATACGGTGAGGAGTCAGGGAGAGGATTAGGGATGTTGTAGGAGGTGAACTGCTCCCTTATTACTCTTTTTTGGCCAGGCTTATCCCCTTTACCCTTTGACACCGCACGGTGAGGGGTTTGGCCCACTCCCTGCTGTGACAGTGCCACCCTGGACAATTGTGTAGCTTGGGTTTGTGGTTGCAGGAACCCACACTCGGAGCTACTTGGGAATGACTGGCCGGAAACCGTACGAAATGATTCCTCATCCTCCTCCTGTGCCACATCCTCTTCCATCATCGCCAGGAGCGTTTTTTCAAGGAGGCATAGAAGTGGGATAGTAACGCTGAGAATGGCGTTATCGGCACTAGCCATGTTGGTGGAGTACTCAAAACAGCGCAACAAGGAACACAGGTCTGGAATGGAGGCCCAGTCATTGGTGGTGAAGTGATGCTGTTCCTCCGAGCAACTCACCCGTGCTTGCTGCAGCTGAAACTCCACTATCGCCTGTTGCTGCTCGCACAGTCTGGCCAGCATGTGCAAGGTGGGGTTCCACCTTGTGGGCATGTCGCATATGAAGTGGTAAGCGGGAAGGCAGAAGCTACACTTCAGCGCTGACAGGCGAGCAGCAGCAGGGTGAGAATGCCGAAAGCGCGCACAGATGGCCCGCACTTTATGCAGCAACTCTGACATATCGGGGTAATTTTAAAGGAATCTCTGCACCACCAAATTCAGCACATGCACCAGGCAAGGGATGTGTGTCAAACCGGCTAGTCCGAGACCTGCTACGAGACTTCGCCCATTATCGCACACCACCAGGCCGGGCTTGAGGCTGACTGGCACAAACCACTCATCGGTCTGTTGTTCAAGGCCCATCCACAGCTCCTGCGCGGTGTGGGGTTTGTCCCCCAAACAGATACGTTTTAAAACTGCCTGCTGTCTTTTACCCCTGGCTGTGCTGAAGTTGGTAGTGAAGGTGTTACGCTGACCGGATGAGAAGCTGGTAGAGGATGAGGAAGCAGAGTAGGAGGACGAAGCACCAGGAGGCAAACTGAAGCGCCCTGCAATCCTCGGTGGTGGAAAGACATGCGCCAAACTGCTATCCGCCTCAGGCCCAGCCGCCACTGCATTTACCCAGTGTGCTGTTATGGAGTTATAATGGCCCCGACTGTGCATACTGGTCCACATATCCGTACTCAGGTGCACCTTGCCACAGATGGCGTTTCGCAGTGCACACCTGATTTTGTCCCCTACTTGGTTGTGAAGGGAAGGGATAGCTCGCATTGAAAAGTAGTGGCGGCTGGGCACGACGTACTGTGGGACAGCCACCGCCATAAGGCCTTTAAAACTATCCGTCTCAACCAGACGGAATGACAGCATTTCAAAGGCCAGTAATTTAGAAATGCCGGCATTCAGGGCTAGGGATAGCGGGTGGGTAGGGGGTGTACTTCCTCTACCTCTCCAGCGTTTGGGATATGGAGAGCTGAACGCTTCCATGGGACATTGTGGAGATGCTTGGTTACCCAGGTGTTGGTGTTGCTGGCAGATCCTCTGTTTGCGGGGTGGCAGGTGGCACTGTCACTCCAGAGGTGGATGAAGAGGCCGTGACTGCAGCAGAACAGCAAGCAGGAGGAGCCAGAGACCTTTCTTGGTTTTTGAGGTGTCTACTCCACTGCAGCTCGTGCTTTGCACTTAAATACCTAGTCATGCAGGTTGTGCTCAGGTTGAGAGCGTTTATGCCTCGCTTCAGGCTCTGATTGCACAGCGTGCAAACCACTCAGCACATTGTCTGAAGAACTTCGACGCCAGGGAACTCCTTGGAGCTGGCTTTGGTGTGCTCGGTCCCTTGCTGCGGTGGGCAGTAGGAGGCGTACTGTCTAGAGGACGGCCGCTCCGCTTTTGCACCCTGCTCCCTCTTCTGCTGTGCTGGTGGGTCTGTGCAGCCACCGCCTCTTTCTCAGAACTACATAGGTCACTCGCATGACCTTGATTCCGTGTGAGGTTGAGGACCTCATCGTCCTCCACATCATCTTCCACCCAGTCTTCACCCCTGCCTTCCTTGCCGGTCTGCACATTTTTGAAAGCACCAGCAGTTGGCACCTGAGTTGTCATCATCATCCGAGACGTGCTGCAATGGTCCTCCCATGTACTCATCTTGAAAGAAAAGTGGTTGTGCATCAGTGCACTCAACCGATTCCACTTCTGGAGCAGGGCTAGGTGGATGGCCCTGGGAAACCCTGCTAACAGAGTCATCAAAAAGCAGAAGAGACTGTTGCATGACTTGGGGCTCAGACTGCTTGGCTGATTTGCAAGGGGGTGAGGTGAAAGACTGATAGACATCGGCTGCAGGTGCAACTGTGGTCTTTCAGCAGGAGACTGGGTTGCTGACAGTGGATCCAGCTCCTTAACATTGTCTCCCACCCAATCTACTATCGCCTATACTTGTTCAGGCCTCACCATTCGTAGAGCAGCATTAGGCCTGACCGAATACCGCTGCAGGTTGTGTCGCCTACTCGCACCTGAGGAAGGGGTTACACTTGTGCATGTAGCTGCCACAGATCGACCACATCCTCTCCCTGCAACAGGAGCTCCACCAGTAGCACCACGACCTGGGCCACGTCCCTTGTTTGACGCTCTCCTCATATTTTTCAAATTTATGATCTTGCCCTAAATGGGTGTTTAATTAATAGTAGAATAGAACGACAGTTTGTAAAGGAAGTATGTCACAGGGCCTGAACCAGTGTAGGCCTGATTTAAATATTTCTTTGCCCAAAATGGCTGTATTTCAAATGCCTGATTCAAACCCTTGTATGTAGAGGGGGTATCTCACAGGGCCTGAACCAGTGTAGGCCTGAAGTAAATATATCCTTGCCCAAAATTACTGTATTTCAAATCCATGAATCAAACCCCTGTATGTACAGGAAGTATCTCACACGGTTTGAACCACTGTAGGTCTGTAGTAAATATATCTATATCCAAAATGGCTGTATTTCAAATGGCTGTATTTTTAACGCCTGATTCAAACCCCTGTATGTAGAGGGGGTATGTCCCATAGCCTGAATCAGTGTAGGCCTGAATTCAATATTGGTGCACCAAATGGTGGTATTTAACCACTACAGTACCGCCGCACTCAGGGATGCGTCTTTGCGGCGGCCCTGTAATTCCTCCTGGATGTGCTGGCGTGTCATCTCGCGAGACGCGAGATTTCCTGTGAACGCGCGCACACAGGAGCGAGCGTTCACAGGATCGGCCGGTAAGCGAATGGATCTACAGCCTGCCAGCTGCAATTGTTCGCTGGCAGGCTGTAGATTCAATTTGTTTAACCCCTAAAAGGTATATTAGACGCTGTTTCAATAACCGCGTCTAATATACCTGGTCCTCTGGTGGTCCCTTTTACTTGGATTGACCACCAGAGGACACAGACAGCTCTGTAAAGTAGCACCAAACACCACTACACTACACTACACCCCCCCCCCTGTCACTTATTAACCCCTTAATCACCCCATATAGACTCCCTGATCACCCCTTGTCATTAATCACCTCCCGTCATTGATTACCCCCCCTGGAAGGCTCCATTCAGATGTCCGTATGTGTTTTGAGGATCAGCGGTGTCCGTGTTTTGCGGATCCGTGGATCCGCAAAACACATACGGACGTCTGAATGGAACCTTACAGGAGGGTGATCAATGACAGGGGGGTCATCACCCCATATAGACTCCCCGATCAACCCCCTGTCATTGATCAACCCCCTGTAAGGCTCCATTCAGACGTTAGAAAGGTATTTTACTGATCCACAGATCCATGGATCGTATCCGCAAAACACATACGGACGTCTGAATGGAGCCTTACAGGGGGGTGATCAATGACAGGGGGGTGATCACCCCATATAGACTCCCTGATCACCCCCCTGTCATCCATTCAGACTTTTTTGGGCACAAGTTAGCAGAAATTGATTTAATTTTTTTTGTTTTTTCTTACAAAGTCTCATATTCTACTAACTTGTGACAAAAAAAAATCTCACATGAACTGACCATACCCCTCACGGAATCCAAATGCGTAAAATTTTTTAGACATTTATATTCCAGACTTCTTCTCACGCTTTAGGGCCCCTAAAATGCCAGGGCAGTATAAATACTGTAGAACCTCAGGAAACATGACAGGTGCTCAGAAAGGCAGAGCTGCTTCAAAAGGCGGAAATTCACATTTTTGTACCATAGTTTGTATTTGTACCATAGTTTGTAAACGCTATAACTTTTACCCAAACCATTTGTTTTTTTTACCCAAACATTTTTTTTTAATCAAAGACATGTAGAACAATACATTTAGAGAAAAATTTATATATAGATGTCGTTTTTAAAAAAAAAATTTACTACTGAAAAATGTCTTTTTTTTCCCCAAAAATTTCAATCAATAACAACAAAAGTAAAAATGTCAGCAGCAATGAAATACCACCAAATGAAAGCTCTATTAGTGAGAAGAAAAGGAGGTAAAATTCATTTTGGTGGTAAGTTGCATGACCGAGCAATACACGGTGAAAGTAGTGTAGTGCAGAATTGTAAAAAGTGGTCTGGTCATTAAGGGTGTTTAAGCTAGGGGAGCTGAGGTGGTTAAAATCTCTGAATGTAACCCAAATGTATTAAGGGTGTATCTCACAATGACATCTGCATCAAAGGCTGCCAACTAAATTTTTGTGCCCAAACGAGTGTTTGTTTAACAACTGAATTTGACAGCAGTATATAAGCCTGTAATTTCACACATGCTGATGCTGCAAGGTTTGAAAATTGTGTTTTTTGTCAAAAAAGTGTGTTTTTCAAACCACAGAAAATGATTATTGTATTTCTACCTTAAATTGCACACTGACTAAGGCCTCATGCACACGACCATTGTGTGCATCTGTGGCCATTGTTCCGTTTTTTTCCGCGGACCCATTGATCCGTGTTTCCAGTCCGTGAAGAAAATAGGACCTGTCCTATTTTTTTCACGGACAACGGTTCACGGACCCATTTAAGTCAATGGGTCCGTGAAAAATCACGGCTGCACACAAGATTGTCATCCGCGTCCGTGATCCGTGATCCACGTCCGTTTTTTCCTATCATTTCAAAGGCAAAACCAAAAATCAAGGAAGACCCACGGAAGAAAAAACGGACACGGATCACGGAACAACGTAAACCGGAAAAAAAAACGTCCGTGTGCATGAGGCCTAATACAGATGATGTAGATTGCCCAAAAAGTCTTTCTTTGGTAACAGAATATGAAAGCTGTATATATTAAACTTGATATTAACACTTGCAGATCTGGAAAATACTGTTTTTTGAAAAAAATAGTGTTTTTTTTTTTTAAACCCCAGAAAATGATGTGTGTATTTCTACCTTAAATTACACACTGACTAATACAGATGTTGTACATTGCCCAAAAAATTTTGATTTGCAATCTCCCAAAAGCTCAGATGCATTGCTGGTGCACTGATCTTGTATAAAATGGCCACCGCCTCCGCCACCCACCTAACAGAATTATAAAAGTTGTTTTTTTTGGTCAATGGCCTCAGGGCAGGGTAAAAAGATTGTGCCCTGCACCCACACAACTATTTCTAGGTAGATCTCCGAGTTAGATTCTCTCCTATTCTCTCCCTGAAATCACAAGTCCAGCAGCATCCTCTCCCTACACTTGTAACAGCAGAGTGACGTGCAGCGCTACGTGAGTCAAGCTTATATAGGGCCTGGGTCAAATGCTGCTCTGGCCAATCGCAGCCATGCCATTAGTAGGCATGGCTGTGATGGCCTCTTGGGGCAAGTAGTAGGACGCTTGTTGATTGGCTGCTGTGCAGCCTTTCAAAAAGCGCAAAAAAGCACCGAACCCAATTTTTTACGGAAATGTTCGGGTCCAGGGTCCAAAAAACCTATAGTTTGGTAAGAACCCGAACTTTACAGTTCGGGTTCGCTCAACCCTGGGCTTGGCATATAAAAACCAGTTCAGGTAAATCTGCCTTCCAAAAACCATGTGGCGCTCCTTTTCTTCTGTGCCCTGGCGTGTGCCCTTACATCAATTTACGAGGTGTGTTTCTGTAAACCACAGAATCAGGGTAATAAATATTGAGTTTTGTTTGGCTGTTAACCCTCAATGTGTTAAAGAAAAAAAATTATTAAAATGGAAAATCTGCCAAAAAAGTGAAATTTTAAAATTTGATCTCCACTTTCCTTTAATTCTTGTGGAACACCTAAAGGGTTAACAAAGTTTTTAAAATTAGTTTTAAGTAATTTTAAGGGGGTGTAGTTTCTACAATGGGGTCATTTATGGGGGTATCCACTATGTAGGCCCCACAAAGTGACTTCAGACCTGAACTGGTCCTTAAAAAGTGGGTTTTGGCAATTTTCTTTAAAATTTTAAGAATTGCTTCTAAAATACTAAACCTTCTAACTTCCTAAAAAAAAAAAAAAAAAAAAAAAAAAAAAAAATTACATTTACAAAATGATGCCAACATAAAGTAGACATATGGGGAATGTTAAGTAATAAATATTTTATGAGGTTTATGAGGTATCAATTTCTGTTTTAAAAGCAGAGAAATTGAAATTTTGAAAATTGCTAATTTTCCGAATTTTTGTTAAATTTGGGATTTTTTCATAAATAAAGATGAAATATATTGACTCAAATTTATGAATTTTATGAAGTACAAAGTGTCACGAGAAAACAATCTCTGAACGGCTTGGATAAGTAAAAGTGTTCCGAAGTTATTACCACATAGTGACAAATGTCAGATTTGTAAAATGAGGCCTGGTCAGGAAGGATATGAAGTGGTTAAATAAAGTGATTTTTTTTTTCTCCTCCGTTCAAAAAAAAAAAAAAAAAAAAAAAAAAAAAAAAAAAAAAAAAAAAAAAAAAAACACACAAAAAAAATGAATTGGCTTGTGATTTGATAGCCAAAAGCAGGGGTAATTACAAAACACTGAAAACATGCAACTATTCCATTCACATGTCATCTCTGTTTTGGATCCATTTCAGTTTTTTGGGCATTAGCAATACTAAAGAATTACTGATCAATTGCTGAGCGAGTGAAGGCTGATGCTAAACAGACAGGATCCATTTTTTGTGGGTTATTGTTCTGATGGATCAGAGGAAGGGCAAAATAAACAGTGACATCAACACAAACGTACTGCTGACACCCTCTCCACTCTGTCGGGGGGCTCTACTTGTATAAGAGTTTAATAGAACAGGACTAGACTATGGTCAATTGTTTATTCACGATTTGATGATTACTGCATCAGGGTACTGATGATCTCGCTTTAGTGAATTATGGACATCCAGTACTTTGCCTGTAATGTCCCTAAGACCTATAGGCAGAGTACCTGCCCCAAAAGGGGCGACACCACCTATCGGTGGTTAAGTCCTTGGCAGGCCCTGTATTCACCCTGATAAAGAAAAGGATTTAAAAAATATTAAAAAAATCCTGACGCTGCATTTCCCCAACATTCGGCTTGTTCGTCAGCGGACAAAAACAGTAGAAATGGGCAACAGAGATAAATGCTTAACAATGCACCCAATAGTATAAGGTGCATGGACGTTGAGGCCCTGATGTGAACTAGTTTGATGCAAGGCGTCTGCCTGAGCTTCAAGTCAGACCCCTTTAATAGACCAACCTCATATAGCCACTCCCCTTGATTTCCTGTCTATGTAAAAAAAAAATATATGAGAGATCTAGCTATCAAAATTAACAATATAAATGGTCCAAAAAACAACTACAATGGTAAAACTGGAGTCCTCCACAATATCGATGTATGGTCATCGTTGTTAAGTGTATGGAGATGCCCAGTCCGCTAGTAATAGACTATGGAACTGTAAAGGGGGAATATTAATCACCAATATTATGCGAATATCGATAATTAATATTCCTAAATAAGAGGAGCCGTCTAGTGAAGACTCCGCCTATTTATGCCTTTATATAACAATAACACAATGCTTTCGCTATGCTTACACTGATCGCTACACTAGCTGCATGCGCCTTACTCACTACCGCTAACAAGTATACACTACACAAAGGGTACAAATATAAAACTGTATTTAATACACCAAGCACGCAATACAGTAATTACACAACACTAAATACACAGTACTCCACTACACTACACGTTCCCAAATTCCACCCACAAACTAACTATACAATACACACATACAGGTATAACAATAACCCAGTCTGCACTGTCCCTACGGGGTTAGAAGAGGTTACCAGTGGCGCTGCAGGGGCGAGTGCAGGCCACAGACACTATAGATTCAGCACTGCAAGGGTTATTTGCCAGTGAGTGCTGAGGTTAATACCAGCAGGAGAGCTGGGGTTCTGGCAGGGAAGGGGCTAATGGATTAGGGACATCAGGGGCACAGAATCAGGGCCACCAGGGTCCTGGCAAGGAAGAGGTTAAACAGTAGGTTAATCAGGGGTAACAAGGGGCAGCATGGGGTCTGGGATACAAAGGGTTAAATCGTTGGTGGGATAGTGGTAGGGAAATAAGGGGGGTGAATATGGTTGGCACTGCAAGGGAGGTAACAATGCCATGCCAGCGTATACTCAGCCATCTCCAGGGCCAAATGGGCCTCTCTTCCTTCAGGCAGCAGTCCTCATGTGTCTCTGCTTCTAGTCCGGTTGCCAGAGAGGGCCCACCTCTGTTCGGTTTGGGTTATTATAGCCCCAAGACAGCCCCCTCCTCCTTCCTCAGGCATGTGACATCATAGTGTGGTTTTTGATGTCTCTGGTTAGAAGGTCCCCTCACAAATGGTGCCAAAGAGTCTGATTGCTTTGGGCCTGAACAAAAGGGGACTGGATGCTAATCAGCTGTTATCCTACAGGCTATCAGCACAAGTTTTTCTCTAAACAACTCTGTTGATAACAGTTGGAATTGAACCGGGGGTATGAATGGGCAGCAATAAGCCCACATACATACTGTCATGCTGACATAAGTGTATATACATAGACACGTGTGCAAATACATACACACATATCTATATATACACACACCCTCGCATATATCTGGGGCATCACATACAGGGGACATGCATATGTCCCCACTTGCCATACATGGCCAATATATACACGGTCATACAGGAAATATATACTAACTATAAGGGGACACATATATACTAATATAAGGGGGATTATAAGGGGGCACAGCTTCCAGGGACCACATATTTCCCACAGGGGCCACCATGAGCCCCTGGGGATCACCATGGGCAGACGTGCGCAGATGCTGGGCACATCTGCGCACATCACCCCATGATGCGGTGGTTAATGTATGCATATATATACCATACATGCCCGCACGTGTTTGCAGGCATGCATGGATATATATGCATACGTCTCAACCCTTCCTCAACAGAAACGCATGTGCACTTCAAGCCTTATAATATCTCACCCTCCATCAGCTACTGGAGACGGGCATGCAAAGGGATGACAGACACAAATAGAAGCAAATCAGGTTGTGAATCTTTCAGGGAGAACATTCACAAAAAGTGAGTTACAGTACAAGTAGTCTCCAAAGGATTATCTTTTGTACCGATGGTCTGTTTTAATGTTTTTTCCTGAGTTAAAGATGAGGTTGCACAGGTGAGTAATTAGGGTGTGGCTGTCTAATTAGGGAGTGGCTGTCTAATTAGGAGACTAAACCCTCAGCAGTGAGAGCAGCACAGCCTTTTTGAATCCAGAGGGAAAACAAACCAGGCTAGTGTAGTGAGCTGCATTTATATTTATATAAGGAGATATATAACGCAAGTTTGACCACGATGCGTGGTTGCGTAAGTGTGTGACTTAAGATTAAGTGACTTTAGATTCAGGGACTTCAGTGGGGGACTGCAATTAGCCAGTTTGTTAGTACTACATTATATTGTATTTTTCGCTTTTGTGGTGTAATCCCCATTTAGTATGTGTTGCACAATTGACAACGCAGTCCAGTGCACATCTTGCATGATGTATGCAGTCCTGGAACAGTTCGAGGATGTATATCTTTGTTCAAGATGTGAGCAAATTACCAGTTTGTAATCGCAAATCGAGTCTCTAAAATGGGTAAGTTGCAACACTGAGAGGCATTGACAATTTGCAAAAGAGTTTGCTTCTCACCGAGCAAGCACTCTTTGGGGTAGATGAGGGGGAGGGTGACAGAGAGGAAGCTGAGGAAAGCGAGGTAGCTAGCTGGGTAACAGTTAGAAAGCGGGGTAGAGGGAAGAGTGCCAGGGAGGCTAGCCCTGATCTGACACACCCCAACAAGTTTGCACGTTTGGCAGATGAGGGGGATGTCAGTCCAGGGACGGCACTGCCACAGCCAGACACTTCCTCTGCCAGTCAGGGAAATGTCAGCTCCAGTAAGCAGGGGACTAGGAGAGCAGGGCAGGCCAGACAGGTGCTGGTAGTGGGAGACTAAATAATTAGGGGAACAGATAGGGAAATCTGTCACAAAGACCGTGATCGCCGAACAGTGTGCTGTCTTCCTGGTGCTAGAGTTCGACACATCGTGGATCGGGTTGACAGATTACTGGGAGGGGCTGGAGAAGATCCAGCAGTCATGGTCCATATCGGAACCAATGACAAAGTTAGGGGTAGGTGGAGAGTCCTTAAAAGTGATTTCAGGGATTTAGGTCAAAAGCTTATGGCAAGGACCTCAAAGGTAGTATTTTCCAAAATACTACCTGTACCACGGGCCATACAAGAAAGGCAGCGGGAGATTAGGGAGATTAACAAGTGGCTCAAGAACTGTTGTAGGAAGGAGGAGTTTGGGTTCCTGGAGAACTGGGCCGACTTCTCTATCAGCTACAGGCTCTATCGTATGGACGGGCTGCACCTCAATGGGGAAGGTGCAGCTGTGTTGGGGAAGAAGATGGCTAGAAGGTTGGAGGAGTGTTTGAACTAGGGACTGGGGGAGGGTAATTATGTTATAGGATGGGAAGATAGTGCAGATAGAGACTGGGGGCAAGGTAGTGAGACTGGGGGAGGAATGGAAGGAGGGACTAGAACAGTTCAGAAGGAAAGGTGTATGGTAAAAAATATACATAAACCTCTCAAATGTATGTATACTAATGCCAGAAGCCTGACTAATAAAACTGGTGAACTAGTATTAGTGATGTGTGAGGAGGACTATGACATAGTGGGAATAACTGAGACATGGATGGATGATAGCTATGACTGGGAAGTTAATGTACAGGGTTACAGTCTGTTTAGAAAGAATAGTCAAAACCGGAGAGGGGGAGAGGTCTGCCTTTATGTAAAGTCCTGTCTAAAGCCCACAATCCGTGAAGATATAAGTGAGGGACATGAACATGTGAAGTCTCTGTGAGTAGAGTTACATGGAGCTAAAAACAATAATAAATTACTAATAGGAGTTTACTATAAACCCCCTAATATACCAGAGTCCACAACAAATCTACTACTAAATGAGATAGACAAGGCGGCAAATCATAATGAGGTGGTTATTATGGGGGACTTCAACTTCCCAGATATAGACTGGGAAACTGAAACTTGTATATCTCATAAAGGAAACAGGTTCTTGGCAATAACCAAAGACAATTACCTCTCCCAAATGGTTCAGGACCCGACTAGAGGGACGGCCATACTGGACTTAGTATTAACCAATAGGCCTGACAGAACAACAGACGTGCAGGTTCGGGGACACCTGGGAAATAGTGACCATAAAGTAATAACTTTCCAATTATCATCCAAAAGAGCGTTTCTACAGGGAGGAACAAAAATACACACTACAAAAAAGCTAAATTTAGCCAACTAAGAGAGGCCATAGGCCTAACTAAATGGGATAAAAATACAGCCACAAAATGGGATATCTTTAAAAGCATCCTAAAATCTCATTGTGAGAGGTACATACCGTATGGGAATAAAAGGTTAAGGAACAAAAAGAAACCAATGTGAATAAACAGAACTGTAAAGAAAGCAATAAATGACAAAAAGAAAGCATATAAAACACTAAAACAGGAGGGTAGTACGGAAGCACTGAAAAACTATAAGGAAAAAAATAGAACATGTAAAAAAACAAATAAGAGCAGCCAAACTAGAGACCGAGAGATTAATTGCCAAAGAGAGTAAAACTAACCCTAAAATGTTCTTCAATTATATAAATGTTAACAAGTATAAATCTGAGGGTATTGGCCCTTTAAAGAGTAATGAGGGGGGGAGTCGCAGAGAGCGACGAGGAGAAAGCAAAGCTGTTAAATATTTTTTCTCTCCAATGTATTCACTGAGGAAAATAAACTGTCAGATGAAATGCTGAATGTTGAAATAAATTCCCCCTTGAAAGTGTCCTGTCTGACCCAGGAAGAAAAACAACAGCGACTTAAAAAGATAAAAATAGACAAATCGTCAGGACCGGATGGCATACACCCCCGTATCCTAAGGGAATTAAGTAATGTCATAGCCAGACCGTTATTTTTGATATTTTCAGATTCTAAACTGACAGGGAATGTCCCACAGGATTGGCGCATGGCAAATGTGGTGCCAATATTCAAAAAGGGTCCAAAAACAGAGCCTGGAAACTATAGGCCGGTAAGTTTAACATCTGTTGTGGGTAAACTGTTTGAAGGTTTTCTGAGAGATGCTATGTTAGAGCATCTTAACGGAAATAAGCAAATAACGCCATATCAGCATGGCTTTGTGAGGGATCGGTCATGTCAAACTAATTTAATCAGTTTCTATGAGGAGGTAAGTTCTAGACTTGACAGCGGCGAATCAATGGATGTCGTGTATCTGGACTTATCCAAAGCATTTGACACTATACCACATAAAAGGTTAGTATATAAAATGAGAATGCTCGGACTGGGAGAAAACGTCTGCAAGAGGGTAAGTAACTGGCTCAGTGATAGAAAACAGAGGGTGGTTATTAACGGTACATACTCAGATTGGGTCACTGTCACTAGTGGAGTATCTCAGGGGTCAGTATTGGGCCCTATTCTCTTCAATATATTTATTCATGATCTTGTAGAAGGCTTGCATCGTAAAATATAGATTTTCGCAGATGACACTAGACTGTGTAAAGCAATTAACACTGAAGAGGACAGTATACTACTACAGAGTGATCTGGATAGACTGGAGGCTTGGGCAGATAAGTGGCAGATGAGGTTTAACACTGACAAATGTAAAGTTATGCACATGGGAAGGAATAATGCAAGTCACCCGTACAAACTAAATGATAAAACACTCGGTAACACCGACATGGAAAAGGATCTAGGAATTTTAATAAACAGCAAACTAAGCTGCAAAAACCAGTGTCAGGCAACTGCTGCCAAGGCCAATAAGATAATGGGTTGCATCAAAAGGGGCATAGATGCCCGTGATGAGAACATAGTCCTACCACTTTACCAATCATTAGTCAGACCACACATTGAGTACTGTGTACAGTTCTGGGCTCCAGTGAACAAGGCAGACATAGCAGAGCTGGAGAGGGTCCAGTGGAGGGCAACTAAAGTAATAACTGGAATGGGGCAACTACAGTACACTGAAAGAATATCAAAATTAGGGTTATTCACTTTAGAAAAAAACGACTGAGGGGAGATCTAATTACTATGTATAAATATATCAGGGGTCAGTACAGAGATCTATCCCATCATCTGTTTATCCCCAGGACTGTGACTGTGATGAGGGGACATCCTCTGCGTCTAGAGGAAAGAAGGTTTGTACACAAACATAGAAGAGGATTCTTTACAGTAAGAGCAGTCAGACTATGGAACTCTCTGCCTGAGGAGGTGGTGATGGTGAGTACAATAAAGGAATTCAAGAGGGGCCTAGATGCATTTCTGGAGTGTAATAATATTACAGGATATAGCTACTAGAGAGGGATCATTGATCCAGGGAGTTATTCTGATTGCCTTATTGAAGTCGGGAAGGAATATTTATTCCCCTAAAGTGAGGAAAATGTGATTCTACCTCACAGTTTTTTTTTTTTGCCTTCCTCTGGATCAACTTGCAGGATGACAGGCCGAACTGGATGGACAAATGTCTTTTTTTGGCCTTATATACTACTATGTTACTAAATATAAACATAATTCCAAATACCTTTCATTAGTTATAATGGCTTGTTTTGTCGAGGGAGCAATTATCAGGAGAAATAAAATGTCCGCCATCCTATTAGTGCACACAAAACCTGTCCTAATCACACAGCAGGACAAGTTACTTTATAACAGTGAGATAATGAGCTGCCTCATACTCCTCTCTGCTCTACTTGTCAGGGATTATAATCCTGAATACAGCTGATAAAATCTTTAGCCGAATCTCTGTGGAAATGGAGCTCATGCGTAGACACGAAGGACAGAAAGGAAGGACAAAACAGACTTTGGTAATGAGGGGCTGTGGTAATGGAGACTGTACCTCATGTCTCCTCATGAACTCCATTCCTACAGAGACTCAGCTGAAGATCTCATCAGCTGTATTTAAGATCATAATCCCTGACACATAAAGCAGAGAGGAGGAAGAGGCAGTTCTTTAGCTCAGAGTTGTGAAGTAACTTGTCTTGCAGTGTGATTAGGACAGGTTTTGTGTGTACTAATAGCACAGCGGCCATTTTATTCCTCCTGATAATTGCTCCCTAGACATAACGAGCCATTATAACTAATAAAAGTTATGAGTATATATTTACCATAAGGTAACATTTTAGTATTTTCATTTTGTTAATTCCCGGAGAGCCCCTTTAAGAATATTAACCTTTTCACACATCGCTTAAAGTGGCATAAATGCTTCAAGAATCCCATTTGACTGCTTAGAAGGGACTAGATTACTGGAATATCTCATTCCTTAAGGGGAAAGGAAAGAGGGATGTGACCCTATTAATTTACACAATTAGAGCAATAGAATGCCACCCCAACAAGAGTCCTCAGTGTCACGGATGATATTGCAGATAGCTGAAAGTTATGGATAAACATCAGACTGGCTTGATCCCAAACTAAGGAGCATAAAGGTGAACCCTGTAAAACCCTAAGAGCTCACCCTGACTGCTAAGCACATACAAGGGTCTCAGAGGTAGACAATTGTATGCCCTCGTACCTAGACTGTGTGACACCTGAAAACCTTATAATAGTGAGGGGACACGACCACCAGCTTCCTGCACTTAATACGGAGGGAGTCAGGGTCACCTAGAATCAAGCCAGCAAAAGAAACACAATACAAGAAAGGACTTATCTGAACAAGCTAAGTGAGGCAGTATGGAAGGGAATATAAAAGGGAGGAAATTAGTGTGAATAGGTTATAGCTGGGAGAAGGAAGAGATGACAAAGTGAAACCAAAACAAAGAACATCATGCAAGAGGTACAGAAGAACGTCTGCCAGACCTTCTCAGAGAGAAACTGGAAATTGAGACGATACAAGAAATTGAGACGATAAAAAGGCCTAATTTAGGCATGAAAAATAACCTTAGTGCAGATGAGTGGGATGCATTAGTCACACTGGTAAGGGATAACGATAACAGAATTATAATCAAACTATCCGATAAGGGGGGGTAATGATGTTGTACTAAATCACAAATCATATTTACAAATGTGCCACTCCCTACTCGATGATAGGTCCTGCTATGGGATATTAAGTAAAGATCCCACTGGTGATTTCATGGAGTAAATGGAAACATTACTCTTAAAAGCCGTTGAATAGAAATTGATCTCGCAGAATGAGATGAAATTTATGTCTCCAAAAAATCCCAAAATTCCAACCTTTTACTCATTACCCAAAATACACAAGGGGACTACACCGCTTAAAGGGAGACCAATAGTTTCAGGGGTAGACTCCATTACTCAGAATGTAAGCATTTATATAGATAAAGTATTATGTCCATACGTGATGACATTACCATCATACATTTGGGATACCACAGATTTGCTACTTAAGATTCAGGATATTAATACAGATATCCATTGATGTAGAGGCCCTCTACAGTAGTATACTACTAGAGTGGGGCCTAAAAGCCGTTCATTACTTCCTTGAATAAAGAGGAATACTGTTGTCAACATAATGAGTTTATCTTGTCTTTGGTACAATTCATTTTATCCCACAATTACTTTATGTTTAAATCCCGGTTCTACCACCAGCTCAGGGGTACCATTATGGGTAGCCCCTGTGCATGGACATATGCAAATTTACTCCTGGGCTGGTGGGAGGATAGGATAGTTTTTGGGGATGTGGAGGATCAATGGACTACCCAGATTCTCTATTGGGGGAGATACATTGACTACATCCTGGTACTCTGGAAGGGATTAATGCACTCCTTCAGGTTTTGTGAAACTCCTTAACCACTTCAGCCCCGCTAGGTGAAACCCCCTTCATGACCAGAGCACTTTTTACACTTCGGCACTACACTATTTTCACCGTTTATCGCTCGGTCATGCAACTTACCACCCAAATGAATTTTACCTCCTTTTCTTCTCACTAATGGAGCTTTCATTTGGTGGTATTTCATTGCTGCTGGCATTTTTACTTTTTTTGTTATTAATCAAAATGTAACGATTTTTTTGCAAAAAAATGACATATTTCACTTTCAGCTGTAAAATTTTGCAAAAAAAAACGACATCCATATATAAATTTTTCACCAAATTTATTGTTCTACATGTCTTTGATAAAAAAAAATGTTTGGGCAAAAAAAAAAAAATGGTTTGGGTAAAAGTTATAGCATTTACAAACTATGGTACAAAAATGTGAATTTCCGCTTTTTGAAACAGCTCTGACTTTCTGAGCACCTGTCATGTTTCCTGAGGTTCTACAATGCCCAAACAGTAGAAAAACACCACAAATGACCCCATTTCGGAAAGTAGACACCCTAAGGTATTCGCTGATGGGCATAGTGAGTTCATAGAACTTTTTATTTTTTGTCACAAGTTAGCGGAAAATGATGATGATTTTATTTTTTTCTTACAAAGTCTCATATTCCACTAACTTGCGACAAAAAATAAAAAATTCTAGGAACTCGCCATGCCCCTCACAGAATACCTTGGGGTGTCTTCTTTCCAAAATGGGGTCACTTGTGGGGTAGTTGTACTGCCCTGGCAATTTAGGGGCCCAAATGTGTGAGAAGAACTTTGCAATCAAAATGTGTAAAAAATGACCGGTGAAATCCAAAAGGTGCACTTTGGAATATGCGCCCCTTTGCCCACCTTGGCAGCAAAAAAGTGTGACACATCTGGTATCGCCGTACTCAGGAGAAGTTGGGCAATGTGTTTTGGGGTGTCATTTTACATATACCCATGCTGGGTGAGAGAAATATCTTGGCAAAAGACAACTTTTCCCATTTTTTTATACAAAGTTGGCATTTGACCAATATATTTTTCTCACCCAGCATGGGTATATGTAAAATGACACCCCAAAACACATTGCCCAACTTCTCCTGAGTACGGCGATACCAGATGTGTCACACTTTTTTGCTGCCAAGGTGGGCAAAAGGGCACATATTCCAAAGTGCACCTTTCGGATTTTGCAGGGCATTTTTTACACATTTTGATTGCAAAGTTCTTCTCACACATTTGGGCCCCTAAATTGCCAGGGCAGTATAACTACCCCACAAGTGACCCCATTTTGGAAAGAAGACACCCCAAGGTATTCCGTGAGGGGCATGGCGAGTTCCTAGAATTTTTTATTTTTTGTCGCAAGTTAGTGGAATATGAGACTTTGTAAGGAAAAAAGAAAAAAAAAGAAAAATCATCATTTTCCGCTAAATTGTGACAAAAAATAAAAAATTCTAGGAACTCGCCGTGCCCCCCACGGAATACCTTGAGGTGTCTTCTTTCCAAAATGGGGTCACTTGTGGCGTAGTTATACTGCCCTGGCAATTTAGGGGCCCAAATGTGTAAGAAGTACCTTGCAATCAAAATGTGTAAAAAATGGCCTGCGAAATCCGAAAGGTGCCCCTTTGCCCACCTTGGCTGCAAAAAAGTGTCACACATGTGGTATCGCCGTACTCAGGAGAAGTTGGGCAATGTGTTTTGGGGGGTCATTTTACATATACCCATGCTGGGTGAGAGAAATATCTTGGCAAAAGACATCTTTTCCTATTTTTTTATACAAAGTTGGCATTTGACCAAGATATTTCTCTCACCCAGCATGGGTATATGTAAAATGACACCCCAAAACACATTCCCCAACTTCTCCTGAGTACGGCGATACCACATGTGTGACACTTTTTTGCAGCCTAGATGCGCAAATGGGCCCAAATTCCTTTTAGGAGGGCATTTTTAGACATTTGGATCCCAGACTTCTTCTCACACTTTCGGGCCCCTAAAAAGCCAGGGCAGTATAAATACCCCACATGTGACCCCACTTTGGAAAGAAGACACCCCAAGGTATTCAATGAGGGGCCTGGCGAGTTCCTAGAATTTTTTTTTTTTTTGCATAAGTTAGCGGATGTTGATTTTTTTTTTTTTTTCTCACAAAGTCTCACTTTCCGCTAACCTAGGACAAAAATTTCAATCTTTCATGGACTCAATATGCCCCTCACGGAATACCTTGGGGTGTCTTCTTTCCGAAATGGGGTCACATGTGGGGTATTTATACTGCCCTGGCTTTTTAGGGGCCCTAAAGCGTGAGAAGAAGTCTGGAATATAAATGTCTAAAAAGGTTTACGCATTTGGATTCCGTGAGGGGTATGGTGCGTCCATGTGAGATTTTATTTTTTGACACAAGTTAGTGGAATATGAGACTTTGTAAGAAAAAACAAAAACAAAAAATTTCCGCTAACTTGTGCCAAAAAAAATGTCTGAATGGAGCCTTACCAGGGGAGGGGTGATCAATGACAGGGGGGTGATCAATGACAGGGGGGTGATCACCCATATAGACTCCCTGATCACCCCCCTGTCATTGATCACCCCCCCTGTAAGGCTCCATTCAGACATCCGCATGATTTTTTACGGATCCATGGATCGGATCCACAGAACGCATGCGGACGTCTGAATGGAGCCTTACAGGGGGGTTATCAATGACAGGGGGTGATCAGGGTGATCACCCCCCTGTCAGGCTCCATTCAGACGTCCGCATGATTTTTACGGATCCATGGATCGGATCCACAGAACGCATGCGGACGTCTGAATGGAGCCTTACAGGGGGGTTATCAATGACAGGGGGTGATCAGGGTAATCACCCCCCTGTCACTGATCACCCCCCCTGTAAGGCTCCATTCAGACATCCGCATGATTTTTTACGGATCCATGGATACATTGATCGGATCCACAGAACGCATGCGGACGTCTGAATGGAGCCTTACAGGGGGGTTATCAATGACAGGGGGTGATCAGGGTAATCAGGGTGATCACCCCCCTGTCACTGATCACCCCCCCTGTAAGGCTCCATTCAGACGTCCGCATGATTTTTACAGATCCATGGATCGGATCCACAGAACGCATGCGGACGTCTGAATGGAGCCTTACAGGGGGGTTATCAATGACAGGGGGTGATCAGGGTGATCACCCCCCTGTCAGGCTCCATTCAGACGTCCGCATGATTTTTACGGATACATGGATCGGATCCACAGAACGCATGCGGACGTCTGAATGGAGCCTTACAGGGGGGTTATCAATGACAGGGGGTGATCAGGGTAATCACCCCCCTGTCACTGATCACCCCCCCTGTAAGGCTCTATTCAGACATCCGCATGATTTTTTACGGATCCATGGATACATGGATCGGATCCACAGAACGCATGCGGACGTCTGAATGGAGCCTTACAGGGGGGTTATCAATGACAGGGGGTGATCAGGGTAATCAGGGTGATCACCCCCCTGTCACTGATCACCCCCCCTGTAAGGCTCCATTCAGACGTCCGCATGATTTTTACAGATCCATGGATCGGATCCACAGAACGCATGCGGACGTCTGAATGGAGCCTTACAGGGGGGTTATCAATGACAGGGGGTGATCAGGGTAATCAGGGTGATCACCCCCCTGTCACTGATCACCCCCCCTGTAAGGCTCCATTCAGACGTCCGCATGATTTTTACGGATCCATGGATACATGGATCAGATCCGTAAAAATCATGCGGACGTCTGAATGGAGCCTTACAGGGGGGTGATCAATGACAGGGGGGTGATGAGGGAGTGTATATGGGTGATCACCCGCCTGTCATTGATCACCCCCCTGAAAGGCTCCATTCAGACGTCCGTATGCTTTTTGCGGATCCGATCCATGTATCCGTGGATCCGTAAAAATCATACGGACGTCTGAACGGAGCCTGACAGGGGGGTGATCAATGACAGGGCGGTGATCAGGGAGTTTATATGGGGTGATCATGGGTGATCAGGGGTTTATAAGGGGTTAATAAGTGACGGGGGGGGGGGGTGTAGTGTAGTGTAGTGTGGTGTTTGGTGGGACTGTACTGACCTACCTGAGTCCTCTGGTGGTCGATCCTAACAAAAGGGACCACCAGAGGACCAGGTAGGAGGTATATTAGACGCTGTTATGAAAACAGCGTCTAATATACCTGTTAGGGGTTAAAAAATTCGGATCTCCAGCCTTCCAGCGAGCGATCGCCGCTGGCAGGCTGGAGATCCACTCGCTTACCTTCTGTTCCTGTGAGCGCGCGCGCCTGTGCGCGTTCACAGGAAATCTCGCGTCTCGCGAGAAGACGCGTATATGCGTGCAGGAGGAGTAAAGCAACCACCTCCCGGACGCATATACGCGTACAGCGGTCGGGAGTTGGTTAATACAAACCCTATTGGACATCATTTTACATGGGAAGTGAACTTGGAGGTAATTTTTTTCCTTGATGTTAAAATTTAAAAATAGACAGGCGCATTACATACGGAAGTTTTGCATAAACTTACGGCAACAAACAATTTACTCCACTGAGATAGTTATCATCCGGGTCCCCTTAAGAAAGGGATTCCAAAAGGTCAGTATATTAGGATTAGAAGAAATTGCTCTGAAACCTCGACATTTCTAGAACAGTCAAGAGATCTAAGAAAAATATTTCTCCAAAGGGGTTACTTGGAGGATACCTTAAAGAAGGCTTTTAAATATTCACCTTGATAGGAGATAACGTTCACCTTGATAGGGGAACGTTATTTAAGCCCCAACTCCAGGATAATATTAGGAACCCAATGAGAATAATAGGGAGCTTTGACAATGTGAATATGAAAATCTTTGAGGTCCTGAGAAAGCTTTGGAATATCCTCTCTGCTGATCAGGATCTCACAGATGCCCTTACTCCTTAACCCTCAATTACCTTTCGCAGAGGTAGATCTATCAGGGACCGATTGGTCCACAGTTTATACGAAAAACCAAGACCAATGGGTACTTAACTGGATCATAAACCATTGGGCACCTTTAGGTGTGGTGGATGCATAGCATGACCATATATCTTGGTGTCGAAGAGGTTTAAAAGTATCTCGACAGGTAAATAATATACCATGAGGTTATATTCAAACTGTAAAACAAGTGGCGTGGTGTACCTGGTTACCTGCAATTGCCCCATGAATTACATTGGGATAAGTAAACGTGAACTGAGAAGGAGAATAGGAGACCATCTTGGGGATGTCAAACATAAACAGGACACCCTGCTTGCTAATCATGTTTTGAAATGGAAATCCAGGTGCCCTTAAATTCCAAAATATTGAGATGGTTTGTCCCTCGTCTCCACATACTGCACATCACACATGTTATTGCATACAGGCACATACTACACATTACCCACATTATTACATAGAGATACATACTGCACATCACACACGTTATTACATACAGACACATACTGCACATCACACACGTTATTACATACAGACACATTGTCACGGTCTGGAGTCAGGCTCGGAGGCCAGTAGCTATAGCAGCGGAGCAGATATTCACACTGGTCACCCTGGCTGATGACACGGGTTCACCTGAGGTGCGGGGTCTAAGTACTAACCGGTATTCGCCAGAGCTCCTGATGGTGGAGATGGACTTTGCTGCGTGTTAGTACCAGGTCGCGGTCCTCAGGATAGCCCCAGCAGGAGGTGAGCAAGCCGAGGTCCAGTAGCAGATATAGCAGACAGGGATCAAGCAGAAGCCTTATTTGAATAACAAGCCAAAGTCGGTAACAAATAGTGCAGGTTGGGATTAAGCAGGAGCGTAGTCGAGGAACAAGCCAAATGTCAGTAACGGATGGTAGCAGAGATGCGGTCAGCAGCAGGATAGACAAGAGCAAGATATTGGCTGGTAAAGGCACAATAATCTGGCAACCAGGAAGTGCAGAGACATGGCTTAAATCAGGAAGTTCATGGGAGGAGCAAAGAGTTCAAGGTTCAAGGCAAACAAGATTCAAGACAAGATTATTCAAGGAATAGTCTAAGGAACTGTCCAGCACTTCAGGTGGCTCAGCAAGTAGAGGCACCGCCAGACACAGCAGAGGTCCCAGGTTCAAGTCCAGACCCTAACAGTACTCCCGTCCTCCCAGGACATCCCCTGGAAGTCTTAGGGCCAGGTTTGTGAGGAAACCTCTGGTGGAATTCCTTTGTTAATCTAGGGGCATGAACATTCTCATCCGGCTCCCAAGAGTTTTCTTCTGGCCCATATCCTTCCCATTGAACCAGATATTGTAATTTTTTCCGAAAGATCCTGGAGTCAAGAATTTTTTCCACCACAAATTCTTCTTCACCCTGTACTTCAACAGGTGGAGGAGGAGGATGAATTCTTCCAGAAAAAGTATTTTCATGAAACGTTTTAAGTAGCGATACATGAAAAACAGGGTGAATCCTCATATTGTCGGGAAGTTTTAGGCGAAAAGTGACCGGGTTGATTTGAGCAGAAATCTCAAAATGTCCCACAAACTTTTGACCCAACTTAGCACATGGAACCTGAACCTTCAAATTTTTGGTAGATAACCAAACTTTGTCACCTACTTGAAAGGTGGGGATTTATCTCCGTTGTCTGTCAGCAGCTTTCTTGTAATATTCCTGAGCCTCCTTCAATGTATCCGTCAATTTCTCCTGGATCTCCTGTAATGAAGTTAATCTGTCTGTAACAGCAGGAATTGGAGTTGAAATAGGTAGACCTGGAATAAAAACTGGATGATACCCAGTGTTTAGGAAAAAGGGGCTTTGGGAAGTGGAGCTATGTTTAGAGTTATTATAAGCAAACTCTGCCGTAGGAAGGTAGTCCACCCAATCATCCTGAAGATAACTGACAAAACATTGAAGGTATTGCTCCAAAGTTTGATTGGTCCTCTCGGTCTGACCATTAGACTGTGGATGAAAAGCTGAGGACAGATTAATTGTTACACCCAACGCTGAGCAAAAACGTCTCCAAAATTTAGAGGTAAACTGTACTCCTCTGTCAGACACCACATCATCAGGAATTCTATGTAGTTTAAAAACTTCCCGGACCATTACTTCTGCAGTATGTTCGGCAGAGGGTACCTCCTTAACTGGAATAAAATGAGCCATTTTAGTGAGACGGTCCACAACTACCAGGATGGTGGTCATCCCTTTAGAAAGGGGAAGGTCGACCACAAAGTCCATCGAAATTGACCCCCATGGTCTTGATGGAACAGGCAGTGGTTGAAGTAACCCCAGAGGAGAAGATCGGGGTGTCTTATTGCGAGCACAGGTTCGACACAAAGCCACATAACTCTTGACATCTTTCTTATACCCAGGCAACCAAAAGGAATGTGATAAGAGTTCCTTTGTCTTAGAAACCCCAAAATGACCAGCAAGTTTAGAGTCGTGAACCAACCTGAGGGCTTCTACTCGAACTGATTCAGGTACATAGAGGCAATGCGCTTGAGTCCAAAAACCATTGCTGTACTTGAGGTTAAAGTCTTTAGGAGGATGATTAAGAGGTGGGTCATTCTCATACCCCTTCTTGAGAAGATTAAGAAAGGTCTTAGAACTCATGGCCCCTAGAAAGTTCTTTTGAGGCAGGATCGTACATTCAGAGTTGCTTTCCTGGAGAGGCCCAGACAACATCCGTGACAGGGTATCAGCCTTACCATTCCTTGACCCAGGGCGGTACGAGATAACAAAATTGAACCTCGAGAAGAATAGGGTCCAACGTGTTTGTCTAGATGACAACCTCTTGGCAGAACGAATAAATTCTAAATTTATGTGATCCATGAGAACGGTTACAGGGTGCTTAGCCACTTCCAGCAGATGCCTCCACTCAGAAAATGCTTGCTTAATTGCCAGCAGCTCCTTGTTTCCAATGTCATAATTCTTCTCGGCTGGAGACATCAGTCGAGAGAAATAAGCACAAGGATGAAGCTGCATTTTTTCTCCAATTCGCTGAGAAAGAATAGCTCCCACGGCAGAATCTGAAGCATCAACTTCTACGATGAAAGGTAGTTCAGGATCTGGATGTACCAGTATTGGTGCAGTAGTGAAGAGAGCCTGTAGTTTACTAAAGGCAGCCTGTGACTCAGATGACCACAAAAAGGATATTCCTTTCTTTGTCATCTGTGTAAGTGGAGCTATTACCTTGGAGAAATTCCTTATAAATCTCCTGTAAAAGTTGGCAAATCCAACAAATCGTTGTATCTCCTTAACATTCCTAGGGACAGGCCAATCCACCACTGCTTTGATCTTATCGGGATCCATGCTTACCCCTTCAGAAGAAATTATGTAACCCAAGAACTGGATCTGACTTTGTTCAAACTCGCATTTCTCTAGTTTTATGTAAAGTTGATTCTGCCTTAGTCTCTTGAGGACAATACAGACATGCTTGTGGTGTTCTTCCAAATTATCAGAAAAAATTAGAATATCATCCAAATAGGCTATTACAAACTGATCCAGCAAATCTCGGAAAACATCATTAATAAAATGCTGAAAGGTTGCAGGAGCATTGCACAGTCCAAAGGGCATGACCAAAGACTCAAAATGTCCATATCTGGTTCTGAAAGCAGTTTTCCATTCATCTCCAGGACGAATGCGGACAAGGTTGTATGCCCTCTGTAAATCTAATTTGGTAAAGAGCTTGGCGGAGCGGAGTCTCTCAAGCATTTCTGGAATCAGTAAAAGTGGATAGCGATTTTTAATTGTGATCCTGTTTAAATCTCTGTAGTCGATACACGGACGTAGGGTTGAGTCCTTTTTCTCCACGAAGAACAAGGCTGTCCCAGCAGGAGAGGTTGAGTGTCTGATAAAACCCTCATGAGATTCTCATTAAGCCACTCCCGGAGCACCTTCAGCTCAGGTTCTGATAAAGAAAAAAGGCGACCAAAGGGTATTTCTGCCCCAGGAAGCAATTCAATGGGGCAATCATACGAGCGATGAGGAGGCAGCTGATCGGCGTTCTTTTTATCACAAACGTCACGAAACTCAAGATATTGTTGAGGTTGCTTGTCATATGACTGGGTAGTTACCATAACTGCTTGTGAATCCAGGGTTGGTGGAGGGCTTATTTGATAAGATTCCCTGCAATGTTTTTTGCAATGGTCAGAGGTAAAACTTAAATAACGTGTTTCCCAGTTTATGGTGGGATTATGCATAGAGAACCAAGGAATGCCCAGGATGATAGGGAACTTGGGTGATGTGATCAGCTGAAAACTGATAGTCTCCTGATGGTCAGTCTCAATTAGGAGTTTAAGTGAAACAGTCTCATGGGTAACAGGTCCTGAAGATAAGAGTGAGCCATCCACAGTTTCCATATCAACAGGGGTGAGTTTATTTCTTATTTGAATGTTATGATTTTGGGCAAATTCAATGTCCATGAAGTTTCCCCCGGCCCCTGAGTCCAGCATAGCAGAACAAGGTATTTCACCATCTTCAACGATAAGCTTTATAGGGATGATAAAATGAGTTGATAAAGAATTAACTTTATTTGCTTCCTGAATCAAAGGAGAGACAGACTGAGAAATTGAGTTTATTTGTTCAGATACAACATCAGTTGCCGCAATTGTTCTTCTAAATCTATTGGGACAATTAATTGCGTAGTGTCCAGCGTTTCCACAATAAAGACATAAGTTCTCTGAACGTCGTCTTTCTTTCTCCTGAGTAGTAATAGATCTTTTAATAGCATCCACCTGCATAGGACTGTCAGAATCCGAAAGAACTCTTGGACCCTTAGGAGTAAACTGGCTAGTAGAAAAACGCATGTCACCATTACTGCCTAGGATTCCCAGTCTCTCTTTTCTCCTTTCAGTAAGCCTCTGATCAATTCGAATACATAATTTAATAAAAGCCTCAAGGTCTTCAGGACTTTCTACTCTGGCTAGCTCATCTTTTACTTGTTCAGAGAATCCTTGACGAAACTGACTCATTGGTGCTGCTGGATTCCAATTGGTATCTGAGATCCAACGTCGGAATTCTGTGGTGTACTCTGCAACAGAGCGTCTACCCTGCCTTAATTTGTGTAATTTTGCCTCAGCAGTAGCGCAGCGGTTAGGATCATCGAAAACTTGATTCATAGCAGCCACAAAATTATTGAAATTATCCAGGATGACATCATCTTTCTCCACATAAGGGGAGGCCCAGGCTAAGGCTTCCTCAGTCAGGAGATTAATAATAAACAGCACCCTTTTCCTGTCAGAAGTAAATGCAGCTGGTTGCATCTGAAAGCATATACGACATTGATTAAGGAAACCTCTGTAATGGTGACGGTCTCCATTAAACTTGAGTGGTAGGGGCATTCGTGCGTTAGTATCTACGGCAGCAGTATCATGGGAACAAAAGTCCCGCAATTATCTATGCAGATCAAGGATGTCCTCTTGTAGCCCTTTCACTTCAATTTGTAAATCAGCAAACTTTTCCTGGTAGTTAACACCAAATGCCTGCAACTCAGAGATTTGTACCCTGAGAGGAGCCACAGCAGCTGCTACAGAGGCCTCCATGTAGCAGCGGAGCAGATATTCACACTGGTCACCCTGGCTGATGACACGGGTTCACCTGAGGTGCGGGGTCTAAGTACTAACCGGTATTCGCCAGAGCTCCTGATGGTGGAGATGGACTTTGCTGCATGTTAGTACCAGGTCGCGGTCCTCAGGATAGCCCCAGCAGGAGGTGAGCAAGCCGAGGTCCAGTAGCAGATATAGCAGACAGGGATCAAGCAGAAGCGTGGTTGAATAACAAGCCAAAGTCGGTAACAAATAGTGCAGGTTGGGATTAAGCAGGAGCGTAGTCGAGGAACAAGCCAAATGTCAGTAACGGATGGTAGCAGAGATACGGTCGGCAGCAGGATAGACAAGAGCAAGATATTGGCTGGTAAAGGCACAATAATCTGGCAACCAGGAAGTGCAGAGACATGGCTTAAATCAGGAAGTTCATGGGAGGAGCAAAGAGTTCAAGGTTCAAGGCAAACAAGATTCAAGACAAGATCATTCAAGGAATAGTCTAAGGAACTGTCCAAGGAACTGTCCAAGGAACTGGCCAAGGAACTGTCCAGCACTTCAGGTGGCTCAGCAAGTAGAGGCACTGCCAGACACAGCAGAGGTCCCAGGTTCAAGTCCAGACCCTAACACACATACTGCACCTCACACACAATATAATATACAGACACATACGGTACTACACATCACACATGTTATTACATAGGAGGAACATACTGCACATCACACATGTTATTACATACTACACATCACACACATTATTACATAGAGATACATACTGCACATCACACATTATTACATAACATACAGACACATACAGTACTACACATCACACATGTTATTACATAGGAGGAACATACTGCACATCACACATGTTATTACATACTACACATCGCACATGTTAGCACATAGTACACATTCCACATGTTATTACTAGGGATGAGCGAATCGACTTTATATGAAACATCCGAAGTCGATTCGCCTAAAACTTTGTTCTAATATTGTATGGAGCAGGAGCTCCGAACAGTATTATAATGAGCGAAGTTATTGCTTAGCGAAATCTCAAAAGACTCCGTACAGTATTAGAACAAAGTTTTATGCGAATCGACTTTGGATGTTTCCCAATCACACGTTATTACATACAGACAGAGCCGGTTCTAGGTGAAATGGGGCCCTGGGGCACAAACCAATAAGGCCCCCCACCCTTGACACTTGCTGACTATAACATCCCGTATTGACTCTGGAGATTTAATTTGAACCATTGAGGCCCTCGCATTCTCAAGTACCATCCCAAACCACCAAGTTTCGAGGACCTCCCATCACCAACAATGCACAGCTTGAACCCTACTACCCTCAAGCTTGCCCATTCCTCAACAACCTTAACACCCTCTCAATACCTCCCTGCAGACCCAGGAACCACAGGTCGATACCCACTGCATTGAGGTGCACTCCATCAGCTCTCCAAAATCCACCACTACCTGACTCCAACTTGGAAAGCCTGACCACCACAGCCACGTTCCTGACCATGAGCCTCCAAATTGTCCTGGTCATCTTTATCCTTGCCTTATTAATGCGCTCCACTGATCACGCCTCCCACCAACTCTTACATGGCACTCTATCCAACCAAAACTGTTACCAGAGTCAGGAAAAGGGACCACAAACGCAATAAATCAAACATTACATCCCTTATCAGCTCCCTACATGGCCGCACTCCAAAGTCATTTCCCCCGACATGTAACACTAAGATGTTACCGATCTAAACGCGCAAAACTGTGCACTTCCCGCATAACATACAGTACAGACCAAAAGTTTGGACACACCTTCTCATTCAAAGAGTTTTCTTTATTTTCATGACTATGAAAATTGTAGATTCACACTGAAGGCATCAAAACTATGAATTGACACATATGGAATTATATACATAACAAAAAAGTGTGAAACAACTGAAAATATGTCATATTCTAGGTTCTTCAAAGTAGCCACCTTTTGCTTTGATTACTGCTTTGCACACTCTTGGCATTCTCTTGATAAGCTTCAAGAGGTAGTCACCTGAAATGGTTTTCACTTCACAGGTGTGCCCTGTAACACTAAGATGTCGGGAGGCCGATCTAAACGCGCAAAACTGTGCACTTCCCGCATAACATACTGTACCTCTGGACCCGAGCCACCAAGACGTCTCTCTCAAAGCCCAATTGGCGTCCATTCAGCCGCACATCCGCTCCCTAGGTACAGCAGGGGTATATCAAACCTAAAAAATTGTTAATTTCACCCAAAAATGTAACAGACAAATTAGTGAAATGACATACAATAAAATACATACAAATAAAAAAAATAAACTTGATTTATGAGATGGAGGTCGGTAGATGGAGATGGAGTGTAGGTGGAAGCGGTGGTGGAGGAGAATTAGGTAGCCAACACTGGTTTTTGGTTTTAATAATTTTTTTATTAGGGTACACTCCAAAAGAGTGGAAAATATCCAAAATACAACAATGAGCAATTGCGCTGTAGTATAACAATGGCTGGTTAAGGCCGGTATACATGTCTATTCTGCAGAAGGTACGGACAAGTCCTCTTGGATCCATGCCTGGTTCATTTTATTGAACGTTAGCTTGTCCACATTGGCTGTGGACAGGCGGCTGCGCTTGTCTGTGATGACGCCCCCTGCCGTGCTAAACACACTTTCAGATAATACACTGGCTGCAGGGCAGGCCAGAACCTCCAAGGCATAAACGGCAAGCTCAGGCCATGTGCCCAATTTGGAGGCCCAGAAGTTGAAGGGGGCAGACCTGTCATTCAGTACGTGTAGGCATGTGCACACATACTGCTCCACCATGTTGCCGAAATACTGCCTCCTGCTAAGACGTTCCATATCAGCTGGTGATGTTGGTTGTTGTGGCGTGCTAACAAAGCTTTTCCACATTTTGGCCTTCTGAGGGGCTGGAGGTGCCCCAGCTGCGTTGGCAACCTCTTCCTCCTCCTCTGCCTTCGCCTTGTGCTTACACTGTGCCCCTGCTGTCAGATGGGAATGCCACCAGCAGCGAGTCTACCAGTGTACGCTTGTACTCACGCATCCAGTGATGGAATTAAGGACGGTACGTTGTCTTTGTAGCGGGTATCCAGCAGCGTGGCCACCCAGTAATCAGCACAAGTTAGAATGTGCGCAACTCGGCGATCGTTGCGGAGACACTGCAGCATGTAATCGCTCATGTGTGCCAGGCTGCCCAGAGGCAACGAAAAGCTGTCCTCTGTGGGAGGTGTATCGTCTGTGTCCTCTGTATCTCCCAACCACGCACCAGTGATGGCTATGAGCTGGTTTGAGTGCCACCCTGCTGTGAACACGGTTCCTCCTCCTCCATCTCCTATTCCACATCCTCCACCTCATCATCCTCCAGAACTGTGCCTTGGCTGGACAATTGTGTACCTGGCATTTGTGGGTGCGGGAACCCACCCTCAGAGCCACTTGTGACTGACTAGCCAGAAACCCTATGAAATGATCCCTCTTCCTCCTCCACCTCCTGTGCCACATCCTCTTCCATCATCGCCAGCAGCATTTTTTCAAGGAGAAATAGAAGTGGGATAGTAACGCTGAGAACTGCGTTATCGGCACTGGCCATGTTGGTGGAGTACTCGAAACAGCGCAACAAGGAACACAGGTCTCACAGGGAGGCCCAGTCATTGGCGGTGAAGTGGTGCTGTTCCGCAGAGCGACTCACTCCACTATCGCCTGCTGCTGCTCGCACAGTCTGACCAGCATGTGCAAGGTGGAGTTCCACCTTGTGGGCATGTCGCATATGAGGCGGTGAGCGGGAAGGCCGCCATTATCGCACACCTGAAAGATAAAAGAAAAAATTGGAGTGGATGTGTGGAAAGGAGGGAATGGGACAGGGAAAGGAAAATAAGGAGGGGTGAAGCGCCAGAGAAGAACTCAAAACTGATATTAAACTACCAACTCGTGGTTAACTGGTTACAGTGCGAGGCAGCTGCCCACTTCAAAAGAAACAAAGTACAGGAACACTGACAGTGTACCATACGCAAGGAAACACAAAACAGTATAGTGGGGCGCCAATTACACGTGACCAGTATTACAAGAGTGGCAGTATAGAAATATATGTATACATGACAATATACAAATTATCTTCAACCGCTCAAATGGCTGGTCTATTAATATTGGAGCTATATAGAATCATGCCATAACCATAATTAAAATAATCATTGAATTTAAAAATAAGTTGAGTCAAGGGACTTACTTCACCAGGGAGGAAGAAGAGCAGGATAAACTCAAGACACCTGTCCTCCTTACCTCCCTCGCCGAGGTCGCCTGTAAGATGGATAACACCCCGACCTCGTGATGAAAGAAAACTTGATGGCTTCAAACCAAGGATGCTTGTTTAATTCCAATAAAAAGCTTGACGCGTTTCGGGGATTACAACTAAGTCCCCTTTATCAAGAGCATAAATATAAGCATAAATATAAGCATAACATAACACTAAAAAGACTCACGGTTAAATAGGGAGGATGCATATCATTTGTTTGACAGGTTCCATGTGGCATCTCATTGTGGGCAGTAACTTCCTGGTCAGATGACCTCCAGGGCCGGAACAGGAAGTGCGTTGGTGGGAAACTAAACGAAATATTATTAAATATTATTATATTGCAGGGGTTCAATGGCTATATTCTTTAATAACATGACCTTTTGCCATAGGAAAATGTATTTCAGCCAGAGGTCTGCACCCTCTGACTAAGATCCTAGGTGCTTAATTTCGCGGTGCGTTCCACTGTGGAACGCACCTATAGTTTGCCTACTTAGTGATCTGCTCTTCACTGGTGCGCTCCAGCCTGGAGCGCACCGCAGCGAATCCACTTCCTGTGTGGTTGACTGTCATCTGATGCGCTCCAAGCTGGAACGCACCGCCCTGGTTTCCTGTCGGGAGGGGCGGCTATGGTCCGATGCGTTCCAGTCTGGAGCGCACGGCATCGGCTTCCTGCAGAGGGAGGTGGCTATAGTACTTTGGCTGTACGATACGCTTGGATCATGCGCTGCACACTGGAACGTAAGGGGACAAATAACTGAAATAAAATAAAATATTACGGAAGGTTTTTCTTATCAATGGAGAAAATTTAAATGATATGCATAATCCCTTGAGGATCATAAAAAAAATATGTATATATGAACTGTGAATTAATAAATTGCTTTGAGGCATATTATTTCACTAATTTTTTATTAGAAAATCATAGCATACATCATCTTCCACAATGTCAAATTACCGTACAGTACAGTATAATTTGCTCATCACATTGCAGGATAAAAGACACTGGATGTAAAGTTTTCATTTATATTAAAGAATAAAACAAAAAAAAAACAAGGCCATAAGAGAACGACCAACAAACAAACAATAATAAACACTGCGCCACATTTAAAATCAAGCAGTAAAATTGAGGTATGTATCTTCTACACTTGTAGATCTGGCAAAGATGGATAGTGTTTGGATATATAAGACGCCCATTTTCGCCACCTTGCACTGACACATGATAATCGGCAAAGCTGTTTTGCAATCAGTAGTTCCATGCCATAATTATAATGGACTTTAGCAATGATTTCTGGTATGGTTGGGATGTCCCTACTCTTCCACCTTTTAGCTATTGCAACTCTCGTTGCTGTTAGTATATGAAAAGCAATAGTGAGGTCCGCTAACTCTAAACATTCCAGCTCAAAGGAGAGCAATGCTAGTTCCGGGGACATGGGGAGCGCCTTCCCTATTACAGCACCTATAAGTAACAATATTGTGGACCAGAAACGGTGGACAGTAGGGCAGGTCCACCAGATATGCATTAAGTTGCCAACTGCTGATAGGCATCGCCAGCAAACATTTGAGGTGGTTGGATATATAATGGATAGGCGATAAGGGGTATAATACCACCTATAAAGGAGTTTTCTTGAGGCCTCCAGGTGGTCGACACACTTTGAGGTTCTAGAGCTCAGGGAGAAAAAAAAGGCCCAACGTGCTGGCACAAAAGATTTATTTAAATCTGTCTCCCATTTAGTCTGGAACGGGAATTTTGATATAGCAACTGAGAGCTGCAACCCCCTATAGGCCTCAGAAATACCTCCCTTCCGTATTTTGGGGTTCTGGAAATATGCAGCATACATAGAGGAGTGTGTAGAGTGTGTAATGTTCTTGGATGCTAGGAGGTGGCGTAATTGAAGGTACTTATAAAAATCTGACCACTGGACTTGATACCGCTCTCTTAAGTCAGTGAATGATATAAGGGCCTCATTGGTTAAAATTCGGGACACTGAAAGGATTCCTTTAGATTCCCATTGTGAGAAATCAGTATCCGGCAAGCAGGCACTGAAAGCTGACAACGGAGCATCCAAAATCCTGAGTGGAAGGATTTTCGGGATAAGGGGACACTTGGTCCACAAGGACATTCCAGCCTGACTAGTGATAGATGGAGATCGAGGGGGCGTTTTGGAAAGTAATCCCTGCCAAAGTAAGTGCTGCAATGAGGGTGCACGAGTTAAGCTAGTTTCCATTTGTACCCATTTCTTCGCTGTGTCATTAATCCACCAACTTTTGAGTTGGTCGAGCACAGTAGCTTGGTAATAGGTAAGAAGGCATGGACATCCCAATCCCCCCAGTTTAACAGGCTTGTATAGGATATCAGCCGCTACTCTCGCCCTCTGTTTTTTCCATATAAATTGTGATATAAGGGCTTGGAGCGAAGCAATATATCTGCGGGGCACAATGACAGGCAAGTTCCTAAATAAGTAAAAAATCTTTGGCAAAAGAAACATTTTGGACGCAGCAATGCGGCCCAACCATGAGAGAGGGTATTGCGAATAGGCCACTATGTCATGTTTAATTTGTGCAATGATAGCGTTGTAGTTAACAGACTGGAGGTTACCTAGGGGGAATGTGAGGGATATACCTAAGTAAGGAATACTCCCTTCGGCCCATTTGAAGGGGAATTTGGCTGAGATGGCACTTTTGGTATCTAGCGAGAGCCACATTCCTAGTATAAGCGATTTATGAGAATTTATTTTATAGTAACTCACCCGACTAAACTGATCAATGATATCTGAGACAGCTGTTAAGGAGGTTAAGGGGTCTCTAACTGAAATAATGACATCATCCGCGAAAAGGCCTATTTTGTGGTCTGTTTCACCAATAGTAATACCTTTAATGTTCGGGGACAACCTGATTTGGTGAGCTAGAGGTTCCATCATTAGTGCAAATAGGAGGGGAGAAAGGGGGCACCCCTGTCTTGTGCCATTAGTGATCCCAAAGGGCGAGGAGAGGGCTCCCGAGGAGTATACTCTGGCCGAGGTCTTGGAATATAACACTAAGATGGAGGATAGTAGCCTCGGTGGAAAACCAAATTTGCCCAGTACCGCTTCAAGGTAGCCCCAGTGGATCCGGTCGAACGCCTTCTCGGCATCCAATGATAGAAGCAGAGAAGGCGTCCGACGTTCAGCCACCACCGACATAATATTCAAATACCTGCAGGTGCCATCCACTGTCTGTCGGTCCTTGACAAACCCGACTTGATCAGCGTCAATTAACGTTGGGAGAATATTTGTCAAGCGGGTCGCGATCACCTTAGCGTAGATTTCTAGGTCCACGTTAAGAAGTGATATTGGCCTAAAGTTAGAGGGAACATCTGGGGATTTCCCAGGCTTCGGCAGAGTGACTATCAATGCATTTAGCATTTCTTCAGGTAGAGAGCCTGAGGATGCAGCATCATTAAATAGCCTTGTTAGGTAAGGAACTAGTAGGTCTTTATGAGCCTTATAAAATTCATTGGTGAGACCATCCGGCCCAGGTGACTTGCCAATTTTCAGGGTTTTAATTGCTACAGAGATTTCCTCCGGAGAGAAAACAGAGGATGTGTCTAGTTTTTGACTGTCTGTCAATGAGGGTAAATTTAGATGGTCTAGAAATGTTTGTATAAAGGGCAAAGAAGGTTGAGGTGTGGACATGTCAGTTGAAAGGTTGTACAAAGATGCATAATACTTAGCAAACTCATTAGCAATGCCCTGCGGATCAAACACCCTAGACCCATCAGAGCAGGATAAGTAAGAAATTCTGTTTTTGGCACTACGCGATTTTAATTGTTTAGCAAGTAATGCCCCCCCTTTATTACCCTGCCAGTAATGTTGAATCTTAAGTTTCCTTAGCATCAAGTCGTACTGATAAGAATTTAGTTCATGCAGACGGGATTGAATTAACGTAATTTCTGCTGCTCTATAAGGCGAGTAGGAAGACTTATTTAAGCGGTGTAGTTCAGCTAGCTTAGATTGTAATTGGAGTGACAACTGAGTTCTGCATTTTTTATCATAGGAAGATTGCTTAATAAAATGACCTCTAAGAGTCGCTTTCATAGCACACCACAGAATACCTTCAGAGATTTCACCAGTATCGTTTTCCCTAAAATAATTGTGCAAACACTCAATGGTTTGAGGTGAGTAACGCGGACTCTGCAGGATAAAATTATTAAGCCTCCATATGGAGTGATGTACAGAAGTGTACTGTTCTGTTATTTCAATTGCAATGGGCGCATGATCTGACCAAGTAATGGTATAGACATTAGAGGAGGCTACGCAGGGCAGTAACTGCCTGTTGACCAAAAAGTAGTCGATCCTAGTGTACACCTTATGGGCAGCAGAAAAAAAGGTGAAATCACGCTCAGTTGGGTGTTGGATCCGCCAGGCATCATACAGATCATGTGATTGTGTAAGTTTAGCCATTGCTGATGGTTCCCTAGCTCCAGTTGAGAAAGTAGAGTCCATAGAAGGCCACATCACTGTATTAAAGTCCCCTAACACAATGAGACGTCCCTTCTGAATTTTGAACACTTTGCGCAGAAGAGAGGTACAAAAGGCAGAAGGGCGTTGATTAGGCGCATATAAAGAGACAATTGTATATTGAACATTGTTAATAAGGCCTATCACAATGACAAATCTCCCACTTTTATCCGCCTCAACCTTTTCTACTTGAAGTGCAATCGAATCTTTGAACGCAATGGATACCCCCCTTTTTTTCCTCCCAACTGCTGGAGCTGAGAATATATGGGGAAAATTTTTGTGCCTTAATCTAGGAACATCAACAGGTAGTAAGTGTGTTTCCTGTACGCAGAGTATGTCAGCTTGAAGGTGCTTAGTTTCTCTCCATAGTAAAGACCGCTTGAAGGGAGAATTTAACCCTTTAGCATTAAGTGAGACAATCTTAAATACCATTGTGAGAAACTGTCAAGGATGTGTTTAGCCGTAGTATCTTATGCGAGATAATCCCACATCGTATATGCACAAGAGTCATCATAGGAGAGGCGAAGTATACCTGAGAAGATGTAAATGTGGCGCTAAAAACAGATAAATAAGTCAAAACAATAACATAACTAAGAGAGTATACAGCGGTGGTGACCGCTCTGATACAAAGAAATAGGTATAATATACCAAATTGTTGTAAGAAGGGTATTTGCAACATAGGGGCAGTATACAAGAATACTGGTCATATTCACGAGCTAGGATCGGCCTTAGTCAGCCGAAGTAGCACCCTGCAAGGAAAATTAGTGGGAGGAAGGGGAGGGAGAAAACAGGCACAAAGTGAATGATAGATGAGGGCGAGGTTTCTCACCCAACCAATATTCACACAGTTTTTCGCTTGCGGCGTTCCACGGTAATCCATTCTTCCTCGACTCGTGAGTTCGGCGAATGTGGATGACGGTCGCCATGGGACTCAGGGTCGGATAGGCCCCAGTCTTGACACAGAGTCAGTGCAGACGCAGGAGTGGAAGCCACTTGCATGGAGCCGCTGTAGGTAATAAGCAGTTTAACGGGGAACCCCCATCTGTAAGGGATTCCGTGCTTGCGCAGTAAAGCAGTGCTGGAGGCAAAATCTCGGCGCCTCGCTAAAATAGAGATGTCCCGAAATTTCTCTGGCAGAACAGGGGAGATTCTGGGCTTAGGTTGCCTGTGTGCTCTATCGATGAGCAAATCTGCGATTGGAGCCTGAGATAACAGGCAAACAAAGAAGTCTTTCAGGAAAGCAGCAAGATCATCGCCTTTCACAGTCTCCGGGACTCCGCGGAAACGCAGATTGTTCCTGCGAGAGTGGTCCTCCATGTCTGCGATTTTAAGTTTCAACGCTGCTATTTCTTCTTCGTGCGAATTAGTAGTGTCCACAATCTCATTGTGCGCAGAGGTCAATTCCGCCATTTTAGATTCCACATGTGTGGTTCTAGCCCCCAAAGCTGAAATATCATGCTGAATTTGGGTAATAGCGTCCCTGAGGTCCTGTTTCAAGGACTTTTGTAAATCAGCCATGAGCACTCTCATCCCCTTTAACACTGCTTCAGTGACTGGAGCAGGATCTGTTTCCCCTCCTGCAATTTCAAGCACAGCAGCAGAGGTGAGCTGTTTAACTGTTTTATGTGAGGCACTGTGTGCCTGACGAGCTGGAGGATCCTGCTGCACAGAAAGGTCATGCTGGGGAGAGTATGTGACCTGTGCAGGGGATTTCGAGGCAGAGGAGGAGGATGGGGATTTCCCTGAGCTCTGAGGAGACACAGGCTGCGCTGAGGAGGGAGAAGGTGCCGATCTGACAGCAGCTGCTGAAGCGGGAGAATCGCCATCTTGGAGCGCAGTCACAGCAGGGAAGAAGCTGGTGAGTTTTGCCGGACTGTGGCGTCTCTTACCCCTCGGCATGGCTGAAACTTCCACCACTCGTTGCAGGGTGTTAGGGCAATCCTCCGGTGATCACAGCAGGCAGATGTAAAAACTTGCAGGGCTGTTTTATGCTGGATTTGTGCCGATGGCTCAGGAGCTCAGAACTCAGGCCTCCGTCTCCAAGCGCCGCTAGCCACGCCCCCCGCTTTGAGGCATATTAAATAGCATATCCCAAGCATCTACATTAAAAATAGGGAATACAGTGATACTAGTACAACAATAATAATAATAATAATAATAATAATAATATATATAAATATTAATATAGAAATATATAGAAATGAAAATATATATATAGAAGGAATATAGAAATATAGCAAATCTATTAGCAGGGACGCCAATATGCATTTAAAACTACATTAGTATATAAAGAATGCATGATGGAAACCAAAACTAAACTGACACCCCAATATAGATCACAAAATTTAAGTTCATCACAGCAAAAAGCTATTAAATCCCTCAGAACAAATAGAAAAATCACCATAAAAAACGCCGACAAAGGAGGGGGGGGGTTGTTATACTTAATACAGAAGCATACAATCAAGAGGCAATGAGGATTCTCTCAGATGGAAAATACTATAGTCAGCTTGAAACAGATCCCACAGATGAATATAAAAAGGCATTATCTGTCTTTATAAAGAGAGGTCAGGAAGAAAAAATCCTGAATAAAAATGAAGCCAGATTTTTTCAAATACCACACCCGTCCATACCTTATTTTTATTATCTTCCAAAGATTCATAAAACACTGATTAATCCCCCGGGTCGTCCGATTATATCAGGGATTGATTCGCTTACTTCTAATCGTATATCAATTACTTCTAATGCGTATATCGATACCATCCTACAAAAATATGTTGTTCATCTTCCATCTTACCTTAGGGACTCCAGCCATCTAATTACTCTCCTACATGAAGTCATTTGGAAACCAGATATGTTTTGGGTAACCATGGATGTTAAAGCTCTATATAGCAATATTATCCACATACTAGGTATTCAAGCGGTAGAAGCTTTTCTTTTGGAAGATTTATTTCTTCCATCCACCCAGAGGACTTTTATCCTTGACTCAATAGATTTTATATTAAATCATAATTATTTTAAATATAGGGATCCATTTTTCCTGCAAAAATGCGGTACGGCGATGGGGACGAAATTCGCCCCCGCATATGCAAACTTATTCATGGGGGCATTTGAGAGAAGTATAGGCTTAACGGACACTAAGAATATTATATTCTACAAACGCTTCATAGATGACATTATCTTTATATGGCAGGGTGACCGTGAGTCTTTAGACAATTATATCTCAGGACTAAACTCCAACAGGTGGAACCTTACATTTACGACCCATATAGATAAGGAATCGGCCATTTTTCTGGACTTAGAAATATACAGTAGAGCCAATCACATAATGATGAAAACACACTTTAAAAGTGTGGATTCTAATAGTTTTTTAGACTTTAAGAGTAGTCACTATAAGCAATGGAAAATAAATATCCCTTACGGTCAGATGAAGAGGGTCAGGAGAAATTGCTCGGACGAATCGGCCCTCAAAGAGAAGCTTTTGGTTCTACAAAATAGATTTCAACAGAAGGGCTATCCATCAGGCCTCATTCAGGACTCCCTGAATAGAGTTCTGAAGGAAAACCAGAAGGACTGCCTACAACCAAAGAAGATTAAAGATAGCTCAAGACCTCCAGGACCAAACTTTATTACAAGATACAACTCAAATTTTAATAATATTAAAATGATCATGAAGAAACATTGGCCGATCATATGTAAAGATCCCATTATAGGTAAAGATCTGCCGAGTCACCCAACCATTACATACCGCCGAGCACACACTTTGAAGAGCCTCCTGGCACCATATTGCCCAAAAAATTCTGACTCTAATCGTGGAGTCCACACAACTAACATCGACTCATCACAAAGTAAAGACAAAATTGGATCATATAAGTGTGGCTCCAAGCGATGCAAATGTTGTGACACAATTCAAGATGATATAGGTGAAACCAAGATTAATAACAGCGGAGAAGCAATCAAACTCAAATATTCAATGAATTGTGGTACAAGAAATGTGATTTATATGTTGGAGTGCCCTTGATGCCTCCAATATATTGGCCGCACCACACAAACCCTCAGAGAGAGACTTAATCAGCACCGCTCGAATATCAACCGAGGTTATTTAAAACACAGTGTCTCCAAACACTTCTCCATCAAACACAACAATGATCCCAGCAAGTTGCTATTGACACCAATAGATTGGATTCCCTATTCATACGCCCAATTTCGTTTCAATACCCTAGTTCCCTTTGGACGTAACGAGTCGCTCGAGTACTGTAACTACTGAACTTACCATACCCTCACTATTCTCAATACAGTGGGGTAGACGATAGATGAGGACTTTAAACCCACACTAAGAGACACTAACTAGGAACCTGTAGAGGTAGGTCTGTGTATAGATACTAAAATTGGGATCATAATTATTTAATTTCCTACCCCCCCCCCCCCCCCAGTACCTAGATATAGGAAAATATACCAGAAACTAATGGACCGATGAACTAATTTTACACTAAAATGAGCAATGCAATTAATCAATTATGACTTTGTGTACTCATCTGATTAAAAAACATGAGAAACTTTCACTTTTGGTATTAACCAGTCTAAAGAACCTGGGAAGCTTCCTTCTAATGTACTAATGCATTTTTTATATACTAATGTAGTTTTAAATGCATATATTTCTATATTCCTTCTATATATATTTTTACATTTCTATATATTTATATATTAATATTTATATTTATTATTATTATTATTATTATTATTGTTGTACTAGTATCACTGTATTCCCTATTTTTAATGTAGATGCTTGGGATATGCTATTTAATATGCCTCAAAGCAATTTATTAATTCACAGTTCATATATACATATTTATTATTATTATTATTTTTGTGATCCTCAAGGGATTATGCATATCATTCAAATTTTATCATTCAAATTCTATCATTTAAATTTTCTCCATTGATAAGAAAAACCTTCCGTAATATTTTATTTTATTTCAGTTATTTGTCCCCTTATGTTCCAGTGTGCAGCGCATGATCCAAGCGCATCGTACAGCCAAAGTACTATAGCCACCTCCCTCTGCAGGAAGCCGATGCCGTGCGCTCCAGACTGGAACGCATCGGACCATAGCCGCCCCTCCCGACAGGAAACCAGGGCGGTGCGTTCCAGCTTGGAGCGCATCAGATGACAGTCAACCACACAGGAAGTGGATTCGCTGCGGTGCGCTCCAGGCTGGAGCGCACCAGTGAAGAGCAGATCACCAAGTAGGCAAACTATAGGTGCGTTCCACAGTGGAACGCACCGCGAAATTAAGCACCTAGGATCTTAGTCAGAGGGTGCAGACCTCTGGCTGAAATACATTTTCCTATGGCAAAAGGTCATGTTATTAAAGAATATAGCCATTGAACCCCTGCAATATAATAATATTTAATAATATTTCGTTTAGTTTCCCACCAACGCACTTCCTGTTCCGGCCCTGGAGGTCATCTGACCAGGAAGTTACTGCCCACAATGAGATGCCACATGGAACCTGTCAAATGAATGATATGAATCCTCCCTATTTAACCGTGAGTCTTTTTAGTGTTATGTTATGCTTATATTTATGCTCTTGATAAAGGGGACTTAGTTGTAATCCCCGATACGCGTCAAGCTTTTTATTGGAATTAAACAAGCATCCTTGGTTTGAAGCCCTCAAGTTTTCTTTTATCACGAGGACGGGGTGTTATCCATCTTACAGGCGACCTCGGCGAGGGAGGTAAGGAGGACAGGTGTCTTGAGTTTATCCTGCTCTTCCTCCTCCCTGGTGAAGTAAGTCCCTTGACTCAACTTATTTTTAAATTTAATCATTATTTTAATTATGGTTATGGCATGATTCTATATAGCTCCAATACATTATTAATAGACCAGCCATTTGAGCGGTTGAAGATAATTTGTATATTGTCATGTATACATATATTTCTATACTGCCACTCTTGTAATACTGGTCACGTGTAATTGGCGCCCCACTATACTGTTTTGTGTTTCATTATCGCACACCACCAGGCCAGGCTTGAGGCTCACTGGCACCAACCACTCATCAGTCTGTTGTTCAAGGCCTGTCCACAGCTCCTGCGCGGTGTGGGGTTTGTCCCCCAAACAGATATGTTTTAAAACTGCCTGCTGTTATTTAACCCTGGCTGTGCTGAAATTGGTGGTGAAGGTGTTACGCTGACCGGATGAGGAGCCGGTAGAGGATGAGGAAGCGGAGTAGCAGGAGGCAGCAACAGGAGGAAAACTGAAACACCCTGCAATCCTCGGTGGTGCAAGGACATGCGCCAAACTTCTATATGCTTCAGGCCCAGCCGCCACTGCATTTACCCAGTATGCTGTTATGGAGACATATTGTCCCTGACCGTGCTTACTGGTCCACAAATCCGTAATTAGGTGGACCTTGCCACAGATGGCGTTGCAAAGTGCACACTTGATTTTGTCCCCCACTTAGTTGTGCAGGGAAGGGATGGCACGCCTGGAAAAGTAGTGGCGGCTGGGCACGACGTACTGTGGGACAGCCACCGCCATAAGGCTTTTAAAACTCTCCGTCTCCACCAGATGGAATGACAGCATTTCAAAGGCCAGTAATTTAGAAATGCTGGCATTCAGGGCCTGGGATCGTGGGTAGGTAGGGGGGTACTTCCTCTTCCACTCCAGTGTTTGGGAGATGGATAGCTGAACGCTTCCGTGGACATTGTGGAGATGCTTTGTGACACAGGTGGTGGTGTTGCTGGCAGATCCCCTGTTTGCGGGGTGGCAGGTGCCACTGTCACTCCAGAGGTGGATGAAGAGGCCGAGACTGCAGCAGAAGAGGAAGCAGGAGGAACCTTTCTTGGTTTTTAAGGTGTCTACTCCACTGCAGCTCGTGCTTTGCACTTAGATGCCTGGTCATGTAGGTTGTGTTCAAGTTGAGATCGTTTATGCCTCGCTTCAGGCTCTGATTGCACAGCGTGCAAACCACTCGTGTCTTCTCATCAGCATATTGTCTGAAGAACTGCTGCAGCCAGCCAGTAGCGCAGGGGCAACACGTGAGGTGCACGGTGGACCGATGAGGGGCCAAATAATAACACACAGTTCATCAGTTTACTCACGGTTAGCAGAAAGCCTCCCTGGGCTGGCAGCACAGTGTTGAGGTGGACAGCACGAAATCCTCCGGGGCACGCTCTGTGGTAGGGAAGCATCAGCCAAGATGGTGGTTGAGGTGCCCTTGATGTTAGGGGTGCTTGTTGTGGCCGAGTGGTTGATGGTTTTTGTTGTGACGCCAGTACCGTTAATGGTGGTACAACCATTAGTACTAATAATGAGGTAGACAGTGGTAAGATGCAACTCACAACTTTTACTGGTGTTGACTTTGATTGCAGTAGTACAAAATACAGTCTCTTGATGGTATTACAGTTGGTCTGCAAATCTACTGTTTCCAGGCTTTTTAGGTTTGATTTGAGCTGTGGTTAAGGTGTACCTTCTTCCTGTTGATGTGCTCAGTCCTATTCCTTGTCCTTTCCCGACAATCTGAACATGGGGGACAGGTAAATTCATCTGTTTCCCAGAGTTATGGTGTGGCTGCCAGAAGCTATAAGTCCTCCACCATGCGCAAAGGTGTCTGTAGCCCTCAATAATGGCTTTTATCACCGATGATTCCTTAGGAAGCTTGTTTCTATTCCAGGGAGGCAAACTCTCTCCTACTGGTCAGGGATGCAAGCATATAGTCCGGCTACAGAAGAAAAACTCTCTTCTGCACCTCACAGCGAAGTTGGTTCCACTCACTAATCTGTGTCATTGAGTCTTCACTCTACATTCTCTCCCACTAATCTAATCTGATCTCCTCAGATCTGCTCTAGACTCTGATCCATTCTCAACCCTGAACTAAACTCTGATCTCAACTGAACCCACTAACTAGGCCTGAACTAGATATATATAGAACCTAAGTTTTATCCCCATCTAGTCATGGGATGTGTAAATTACACCTAATCTGCCTGGTAACAGGGATTTTGCAGATACATTAATACGAAGTCATACAATACCGCACAATACAATTGTTAAGATAAAAAGTGCTTTTAAGCAGTGCCTGTGCCGGCATACATACATAATTCCTCTGGGTAGCCATCTTATATGCTTCTGGCATATGTAAAAAAACAGTGAACTCTCATCTTCCCGAAGCCTGGGTCACCTATGATATAGATGGACACTTTTATTACCACTACTCTGTGAGGCTGGCTATAAAAAGGTCATAAAGGCTATACCAGGCCCAGCTCATCCTGTCCTTTAAGATAAGATCAGCTCGCTGTCAAGCCTGGCTGGAGCGTGACGTCATTAATTTCCAGGTCTGGTTTGAGGAGAGCTAATAGCCCTTAATTAGCTCTGGGCATAAAACCAGTCCACTTTCATATTTCATTTATGATTCAACTTATGCCCTTTCTGACACCAGATCCAGGCTCTATAGAGTATTGTGGTTAATTGGGTATCAAATATGACTAGAGGATGTGATTCCGTAGCTGACCTATGGGTGGTAGAAGAACTACAGGTCCCAGCATTACCGTGTGTGGTCTCATTCTGTATGTAAATAAATAAGGATCGCAAATATGTATTCTGTATAAAAATATGCCGATGTATCAGGGAGATACGGGCTTAAGTATAATCCTCATTGTAGGAACTGAACTTTGACAGGGTCATAAAACACTTGAGGGCCATCCCTAGGCTTCACAGTCACTCTGCTACCATTGGCTGACAGGAGTAAGTCTCCTGCCCATGGGAGAGTTCATAAAAATCCATGCACAAGGACAGAGGAGAGAGACCCATGGAACATCACCAGACACTTAATTGGACATTGACGGCATATCCCTGTATCAGAAGAACTTTGAGGGTCTCCCCTGATACATACTGAAAAGGGGTTTGCAAGGATTCAAAAAGGACATATGAACGACCATCTGAAACCCTCCAGAGAAACTAAGTATTCTTTCATCTTTTTCCCTTTCATTTGAACTGTCGTGATTATTTATATTGTTATTATTATTCTGTAGTTTTATAGTCATTTTCATTAGACTTGTATGCACTGCTTTTTACCTCTCATTAAAGATTATAAAATCGAAATAGCCAAGTCTTCCATATTCTAAGCTGCTGAACAACGTACCTTGCCTTTGAAGAGACGTTACCAGGTAGTTAGTTAAATTGCATTTAGGAATTGTAGCTGGGGGTAATTGACTGCGGTTGGTCAGTAAGTGATATCCGGTTCATCCACTGATCTGTGTGATAGTGAATGACCCGGATAGTCGGCTCGTGGACCGGGAACCCACGTGGTGGCAGTTACCGAAGTGTAGTGGGGGGTGTTAGCCGGATGGTAAGACCCCGGTCATGTGAGGTCTCTGTGTGTGCGCAGACTCCGTCACAGACCACTACGTCACAGCTGTGGGATCTGGATCCGGAGCGATCGGATCCCCAGTTCGTGACAGTGCCCACACACACGTAGTGGGACGCTGCACTGCCACGCCAGGGAACTCCTTGGAGCTTGCTTTGGTGTGCTCGGTCCCTTGTTGCGGTGGGCAGTAGCAGGCCTACTGTCTAGCGGACGGCCGCTCCGCTTTTGAACCCTGCTCCCTCTTCTGCTGTGCTGGTGGCTCTGTGCGACCACCGCCTCTTCCTCGAACTACACAGGTCACTCTCATGACCTTGATTCCATGTGGGGTCAAGGACCTCATTGTCCTCCATATCATCTTCCACCCAGTCTTCACCCCTGCCCTCCTTGTCGGTCTGCACATTTTTGAAAGCCACAGCAGTTGGCACCTGTGTTTCATCATCATCCGAGACGTGCTGCAGTGTTCCTCCTATGTACTCATCTTGAAACATAAGTGGTTTGGCAGCGGTGCACTCAATCTCTTCCACTTCTGGGGCAGTGCTAGGTGGATGGACCTGGGAAAGCCTGCTAGCAGAGTCATCAAAAAGCAGAAGAGACTGCTGCATGACTTGGGGCTCAGACTGCTTGGCTGATTTGCATGGGGCTAAGGTGATAGACTGATGGACATTGGCTGCAGGTGCCAACTGTGATATTTCAGCAGGAGACTGGGTGGGAGACAATGTAAAGGAAATGGAGGCACTCTCAGCAACCCAATGTACTATCTCCTGTACTTGTTCTGGCCTCACCATTCATAGAGCCGTATTAGGCCTGACCAAATACCGCTGAAGGTTCTGTCACCTACTCGCACCTGAGGAAGGTGTTTCACTTGTGCATGTAGCTGGCACAGATCAACCACGTCCTCTCCCTGCAACAGGAGCTACACCAGCAGCACGACTACCGGGGCCACGTCCCTTATTTGACACTCTACTCATATTTCTCAAATGTAGGATCTTGCCCAAAATGGGTGTTTTTTTTTTAATAACAGAATAGAACAGCAGTATATAAAGGGTGTATCTCACAATGACAGATGCGGCAAAGGCTGCAAAATTAAAATTTTTGACGTAAATAGGTGTGGTTTTTTAATAACAGAATAGAACAACAGTATCTAAAGGGTTAGATACTGTATTAGCAGGCATTCTCTGATTTGGAGTCATATATTACTTATAATGATGGATACAGATGATGAGGGGTTATCAATATATTGAAATCACAGGATAAAAAGTATACAAATGCTTAGTACGACAATGTAGAGCTAATAAATATTGATAAAATGGATAATAAGCAGTCTCAAATAGAAATAAATAGATGAAAGATAAAAAAAAAGATTAAAAAAGAAACCAATAAAATAGTAGCTCCAAGTGTCCAATGATCTGCAGAAAAAATGGTGTACAAAATAGTAAATCAGTCTTGCACATATAGTCTATTCATTGGAGAAATTAATATAATCTCGATTGTTATAATATTTGCGGCCAAATTTTCAAGTTGTAGCTGATCCGAATTTATAATTCCAAGTACCGGTCTTATTATATGCTGGTATAAAGTAAAAATTGTGTTCAATAAAAATACAGAAGACCCTCCTGTCGATAAATACCAGTGTCAGAGGGAGTCTGTTAAGGAACTTACATGCAGGGTGAATATTTTCGGGTAGCTTGTGCCTTAACACGGCATCCTGCGTCTTCTTCGGCACCTAAGATCGCTTACCTCTTTTTGTTCTCCCCTACGCAGCTCTTTCAATTGTTGATCGATTGTAGCCTCACCTGGACTAGGCCTCGGCGTACCACGTGGAGTCTGGTAGTGCGCTTTGCCTGGATTAGAGGGTGTGATTTATTTGCGCTGTCTTCACCAAGTATCCTACACACGTGACCAGGATGTGGTTGAACCGGGAAAAGGGCAAAGCCAGTGATGCGATCAAGTCACTGATTGTGTAAACTTTCGTGCTGGATCGCTCCGAATATTATTTTTCGCTATTCAATTCAATAAAGTCCATAATAGTTCCAACTTAAGTTGAGGTGATAGTAAGGTCCCAAAACTTCCTCAAAAGCGTTTTGGGACATTATGTCCCTTCATCAGTGAGTAGGGGACTGTTCATGCATAGTAGTTTACAGTATATACAGTCGTGGCCAAGATTTTTGATAATGACACAAATATTAGTTTTCACAAAGTTTGCTGCTAAACTGCTTTTAGATCTTTGTTTCAGTTGTTTCTGTGATGTAGTGAAATATAATTACACGCACTTCATACGTTTCAAAGGCTTTTGTCGACAATTACATGACATTTATGCAAAGAGTCAGTATTTGCAGTGTTGGCCCTTCTTTTTCAGGACCTCTGCAATTCAACTGGGCATGCTCTAAATCAACTTCTGGGCCAATTCCTGACTGATAGCAACCCATTCTTTCATAATCACTTCTTGGAGTTTGTCAGAATTAGTGGGTTTTTGTTTGTCCACCCACTTCTTGAGGATTGACCACAAGTTCTCAATGGGATTAAGATCTGGGGAGTTTCCAGGCCATGGACCCAAAATGTCAACGTTTTGGTCCCCGAGCCACTTAGCTATCACTTTTGACTTATGGCACAGTGCTCCATCATGCTGGAAAATGCATTGTTCTTCACCAAACTGTTGTTGGATTGTTGGAAGAAGTTGCTGTTGGAGGGTGTTTTGGTACCATTCTTTATTCATGGCTATGTTTTTGGGCAAAATTGTGAGTGAGCCCACTCCCTTGGATGAGAAGCAACCCCACACATGAATGGTCTCAGGATGCTTTACTGTTGGCATGACACAGGACTGATGGTAGCGCTCACCTTTTCTTCTCCGGACAAGCCTTTTTCCTGATGCCCCAAACAATCGGAAAGAGGCTTCATCGGAGAATATGACTTTGCCCCAGTCCTCAGCAGTCCATTCACCATATTTTCTGCAAAATCAATCTGTCCCTGAAGTTTTCTTTGGAGAGAAGTGGCTTCTTTGCAGCCCTTCTTGACACCAGGCCACCTTCCAAAAGTCTTTGCCTCACCGTGCGTGCAGATGCGCTCACACCTGCCTGCTGCCATTCCTGAGCAAGCTCTGCACTAGTGGCACTCTGATCCCACAGCTGAATCCTCTTTAGGAGACGATCCTGACGCTTGCTGGACTTTCTTGGCTGCCCTGAAGCCTTCTTAACAAGAATTGAACCTCTTTCCTTGAAGTTCTTGATGATCCTAAAAATTCTTGATTGAGGTGCAATCTTAGTAGCCACAATATCCTTGCCTGTGAAGCCATTTTTATGCAACACAATGATGGCTTCACACGTTTCTTTTCAGGTCACCACGGTTACCAATGGAAGAACAATGATTTCAAGCATCACCCTCCTTTTAACAGGTCAAGTCTGCCATTTTAACCCAATCAGCTTGACATAATGATCTCCAGCCTTGTGCTCGTCAACATTCTCACCTGAGTTAACAAGACTATTACTGAAATGATCTTAGCAGGTCCTTTAACCACTTCAGCCCCGCTAGCTGAAACCCCCTTCATGACCAGGCCACTTTTTACACTTCTGCACTACACTACTTTCACCGTTTATCGCTCGGTCATGCAACTTACCACCCAAATTAATTTTACCTCCTTTTCTTCTCACTAATAGAGCTTTCATTTGGTGGTATTTTATTGCTGCTGACATTTTTACTTTTTTTGTTATTAATCAAAATGTAACGATTTTTTTGCAAAAAAATGACATTTTTCACTTTCAGCTGTAAAATTTTGCAAAAAAAACAACATCCATATATAAATTTTTCGCCAAATTTATTGTTCTACATGTCTTTGATAAAAAAAAATGTTTGGGCAAAAAAACAAACGGTTTGGGTAAAAGTTATAGCGTTTACACACTATGGAACAAAAATGTGAATTTCCGCTTTTTGAAGCAGCTCTGACTTTCTGAGCACCTGTCATGATTCCTGAGGTTCTACAATGCCCAAACAGCAGAAAACCCCCACAAATGACCCCATTTCGGAAAGTAGACACCCTAAGGTATTCGCTGATGGGCATAGTAAGTTCATAGAACTTTTTATTTTTTGTCACAAGTTAGTGGAAAATGATGATTTTTTTTTTCCTTACAAAGTCTCATATTCCACTAACTTGCGACAAAAAAGAAAAAATTCTAGGAACTCGGCATGCCCCTCACGGAATACCTTGGGGTGTCTTCTTTCCAAAATGGGGTCACTTGTGGGGTAGTTATACTGCCCTGGCAATTTAGGGGCCCATATATGTGAGAAGTAGTTTGCAAACGAAATCTGTAAAAAATGAACGGTGAAATCCGAAAGGTGCACTTAGGAATGTGGGTCCCTTTGCCCACCTAGGCTTCAAAAAAGTGTCACACATCTGGTATCGCCGTACTCAGGAGAAGTTGGGGAATGTGTTTTGGGGTGTCATTTTACATATAACCATGCTGGGTGAGAGAAATATCTTGGCAAAAGACAACTTTTCCATTTTTTTATACATAGTTGGCATTTGACCAAGATATTTTTCTCACCCAGCATGGGTATATGTAAAATGACACCCCAAAACACATTCCCCAATGTGTGACACTTTTTTGCAGCCAAGGTGGGCAAAGGGGCACATATTCCAAAGTGCACCTTTCAGATTTTGCAGGCCATTTTTTACACATTTTGATTGCAAAGTACTTCTCACACATTTGGGCCCCTAAATTGCCAGGGCAGTATAACTACACCACAAGTGACCCCATTTTGGAAAGAAGACACCTCAAGGTATTCCGTGAGGGGCATGGCGAGTTCCTAGAATTTTTTATTTTTTGTCACAAGTTAGCGGAAAATGATGATTTTTTTTTTTTTTTTTTTTACAAAATCTCATATTCCACTACAGGGTACAGGAGGTTCTCGATGATTTCTTCCTGAAATTTGAGGAAGGATCCAGTTCTCCCAGCCTTACTGTAGAGAACAAAACTATTATACAGAGCCAATTGAATTAAATATACAGACACCTTCTTATACCAGCGTCTGGTTCTGCGGGAAACTAAATACGGAGACAACATCTGGTCATTGAAGTCCACCCCTCCCATGTGAAGGTTATAGTCAAGGACTGAGAGGGGCTTTTCAATGACACGGGTTTCTCGCTCAATTTGTATTGTCGTGTCTGCGTGAATGGAGGAGAGCATGTAAACGTCACGCTTGTCTCTCCATTTCACCGCGAGCAGTTCTTCGTTACACAGTGCGGCCCTCTGCCCCCTTGCAAGACGGGTGCTAACGAGCTGTTGGGGGAAGCCCGCGCGACTAGTTCGCGCGGTACCACAGGCGCCAATCCGTTCTAGAAACAAATGCCTAAAGAGGGCCACACTTGTGTAAAAATTGTCCACATAAAGATGGTACCCCTTGCCAAATAAGGGTGACACCAAGTCCCAGACTATCTTCCCACTGCTCCCCAGGTAGTCAGGGCAACCGACTGGCTCCAGGGTCTGATCTTTTCCCTCATAGACACGAAATTTGTGTGTATAGCCTGTGGCCCTTTCACAGAGCTTATACAATTTGACCCCATACCGGGCGCGCTTGCTTGGGATGTATTGTTTGAAGCCAAGGCGCCCGGTAAAATGTATAAGGGACTCGTCTACACAGATGTTTTGCTCTGGGGTATACATATCTGCAAATTTCAGGTTGAAATGGTCTATGAGGGGCCGAATTTTGTGGAGTCGGTCAAAAGCAGGGTGGCCTCTGGGACGGGAGGTGGTGTTATCACTAAAGTGCAGGAAACGCAGGATGGTCTCAAATCGTGTCCTGGACATAGCAGCAGAGAACATGGGCATGTGATGAATTGGGTTTGTGGACCAATATGACCGCAATTCATGCTTTTTAGTTAGACCCATGTTGAGGAAGAGGCCCCAAAAAGTTTTAATTTCGGAAACTTGGACTGGTTTCCACCGGAAAGGCTGGGCATAAAAGCTTCCCGGGTTAGCGGTTATAAATTGTGTGGCATAAGAACAGCTAAAAAAATCCCAGGGCCGAACCGATCTGAGCTGTCTCAACCCGAACTCCAGACTGGGCGGTGAAAGGGGGAACTACAGGTGCGGCTGAAGTTGGGGACTGCCAATCAGGGTTTGCCAGCACCTCAGGGATTCTAGGGGCTCTACGGGCACGTCTTTGCGGTGGCTGCGACGGGGTCACTACTGCACGTGCCACCGTACCAGCTTCAACTGCCCTTCTGGTGCTCGCTACTTCACCATGTTCTACGGCAGTGCTGGTACTAGGTCCAGGAAGGGCTGGGCTGCTGGTGTATGCCTCACCACGTAATCCGACAGCACCAGCCCCACTCTGCTGCTCTTGAAGCGGATCCTGCGCAACCTGCGGTCTAGCGACACGGGGCCGGGTACGCCTGGTGCTATCAGGGACCTCAGCCTCCTCATCTGAACTTTGGGTCAGAGAGCCACTGCTTTCTACAGGTTCGTATTCTGACCCGCTAGATTTATCAGTAGTGTTGAGCGCGAATATTCGAATTGCGAATTTTTTTCTCGAATACCGCAATTTAGAAATTTCGCGAATATTTAGAATATCGTTCTATATATTCGCAAAATATTCGTAATATTCTAAAAGACGAAGTTAGAGCAATATTACGAAAATACACATAGATTGTATTTAAGCTAATATACTGCTATAGTAATATTTTTTAGTAGTGTACATATTTTACAAAACTTAAGTTCAGAAGAGGCAAAAAAAAAAATTGAGGAAAAAAAAGGGATTATAGCACTATATTAGCTAAATTACAATCTATATGTGTATTTTACGAAATTTCGTAATATTGCTCTAACTTCTTCTTTTAGAATATTCGTAATATTAGAGCAATATCACGAAATTTCGTAAAATACACATATTAGCCTAGCCATAGTCAATTAGCATAGGGACGTTGCCTTATACTATCAAGATAAATAATTGCAATATGCGAAAAATAAATCGCATATTATTCGCGATAATTGAAATAATTACGAATATTCGATTTCGACGAATATAACACTAATATTCATTCGAATATTCGCGAAATATCGCGAAATCGAATATGGCACCTCCCGCTCATCACTATTCATCAGATGAGGGTTCCCATTCCTCATCCGACTGGGTCAGAAGCCTGTAGGCCTCTTCAGAAGAATACCCCCTGTTAGACATGTGGGCAACTAAATTTAGGGCTATTCCCTGAGACTACCCAAGAAAAAAAAAGCAAGCCTGTCTTACAAATGGGAGGCTAGCGAAGTATCGGAGGCCGCTGCGGTTGATAAAAAATATCAAAACTGATTTTTTTATCGCCGCAGTGCGTGTAAAGTGAATGTGCAGCGATCAAAAAAAATTTTTTGGGGTCACTGCGGTGGGGCGGGTGTGGGCGAACGCACGTGTGGGCGACCGATCAGGCCTGATTGGGCAAACACTGCGTTTTGGGTGGAGGGAGAACTAAAGTGACACTAATACAATTATAGATCTGACCGTGATCAGTTTTGACCACTTCCAGATACTATAAAAGTACAAATGCTGATTAGCGATACGCTAATCAGCGAATAACGGACTGCGGTGCGGTGGGCTGGGCGCTAACCGATCCCTAAACTACCTAACCAAGGGGCCTAAACTATACCTAAAACCTAACGGTCAATACCAGTGAAAAAAAAAAGTGACAGTTTGCACTGATCACTTTTTGCCTTTCACTAGTGATTGACAGGGGCCATCAAAGGGGTGATCAAAGGGTTAATAGGGGTTTAGGGGGGTGATCTGGGGCTAGTATGAGGTGTTTGGTGTACCCACTGTGTAGCCTGCTCCTCTGCTGGATCCAACCGACGAAAAGAACCAGCAGAGGAGCAGGCAGCCATATAACAGATCACATTTACAAATATGATCTGATATATGGCCTCTGATTGTTTTTTTTTTAAAATCAGCAACCTGCCAGCCACGATCATTGGCCGGCAGGTTGCTGACGAAATACTGTTCGACGAAATGCCGGCCCGCGATGCGCATGCATAGTTGAACAACCCACATACAGTCATGTGAAAAAATTGGGACACCCTTTGAAAGCATGTGGTTTTTTGTAACATTTTTAATAAAAGGTTATTTCATCTCCGTTTCAACAATACAGAGAGATTAAAGTAATCCAACTAAACAAAGAAAACTTAAGAAAAGTCTTTTCAAGATCTTCTGTAAATGTCATTCTACAAAAATGCCTATTCTAACTGAGGAAAAAGATAGGACACCCTCACATGTATTCCCTCTTAAATTGGCTCAGATCTCACACAGGTATATCACACCAGGTGCACATAATTAGTAGATCGTTACTCTGCATGTTGAATGAGGCTTGCCCTATTTAAACCTCAGACATTTAGTTTGGTGTGCTCCTGACTGTTGAAGTGAGAGTGAGCACCATGGTGAGAGCAAAAGAGCTGTCAGAGGACTTCAGAAAAAAGATTGTAGCAGCCTATGAGTCTGGGAAGGGATTTAAAAAGATCTCAAAAGATTTTGAAATCAGCCATTCCACTGTCCGGAAGATAGTCTACAAGTGGAGGGCTTTCAAAACAACTGCCAACATGCCCAGGACTGGTCGCCCCAGCAAGTTCACCCCAAGAGCAGACCGCAAGATGCTAAAAGAGGTCTCCAAAAACCCTAAAGTGTCATCTCGAGAACTACAGCAGGCTCTGGCTACTGTTGATGTAGAAGTACATGCCTCTACAATCAGAAAGAGACTGTACAAGTTTAACTTGCATGGGAGGTGTGCAAGGAGGAAACCTTTGCTTTCCAAGAGAAACATCGAGGCCAGACTGACATTTGCCAGAGATAAAGTTGACAAAGACCAGGACTTCTGGAATAATGTTCTTTGGACAGATGAGTCCAAAATTGAATTATTTGGACACAACAGCAGAGGACATGTTTGGCGTAAACCAAACACAGCATTCCAAGAAAAGAACCTCATACCAACTGTGAAGCATGGAGGTGGAAGTGTCATGGTTTGGGGCTGCTTTGCTGCAGCAGGACCTGGTCAGCTCACCATCATAGAATCCACGATGAATTCTACTGTGTATCAGAAGGTGCTTGAAGAACATGTGAGACCATCTTTTAGAAAATTAAAGCTGAAGCGGAACTGGACCATGCAACATGACAATGACCCAAAACATACTAGTAAATCAACCAAAGATTGGCTGAAAAAGAAGAAATGGAGAGTCCTGGAATGGCCAAGTCAAAGTCCAGATTTGAATCCCATTGAGATGCTGTGGGGTGACTTGAAAAGGGCTGTACGTGCAAGAAACCCCTCAAACATCTCACAGCTGAAAAAGTTCTGCATTGAGGAGTGGGGTAAAATTTCCTCAGACCGATGTCGAAGACTGGTAGATGGCTACAAGAACCGTCTCACTGCAGTTATTTCAGCCAAAGGAGGTAACACTCGCTATTAGGGGCAAGGGTGTCCTATCTTTTTCCTCAGTTAGAATAGGCATTTTTGTAGAATGACATTTACAGAAGATCTTGAAAAGACTTTTCTTCAGTTTTCTTTGTTTAGTCGGATTACTTTAATCTCTCTGTATTGTTGAAACGGAGATGAAATAACCTTTTATTAAAAATGTTACAAAAAACCACATGCTTTCAAAGGGTGTCCTAATTTTTTCACATGACTGTATATTAGCCGGCATTCCTCACTTTCAATAATGTATATAATTCCTGATGTATTACAGTTAATGTGAGTTTTAATACAATATTTATTTGTACCTTCAGAATCTTGGAATTGTTTTTTTGGGGTAACATAATTGCAAGCTCTGCATGGGGAGCTGCCACATCGTGAATAGCCTGTATATCGCAACCAGCATGTCCATGATTTTCCCACTGATTTTAAACTAAAACAAGAAGGAGACAGTGAGGCAGCCGGCTAATATATGTGGGTTGTTCAACTAGAAAATTTAAAGTGAGGCTGTTGGAGCATATTAATTATATATTAAATCCTGCATATGTTAATATCTCAAGTGCGGCAAAACACTTTATCACGGCTCATAATAGAAGTCTATCTTCATTTACAGCCTATGCTATAGAAAGAGTGTTTTTGCCCACAAGAGGCGGAGATTTCAAAAAGCTTGTATATCAAAGAGAAGCTTTCTGGGTTTAAAATTAAATTCCAGAAGCCCTGCAGGACTAAACCAGAGAAAGGAACTTAGGCTGCTTTCACACTAGCGTTCGGGTTTCCGTTCGTGAGCTCCGTTTGAAGGAGCTCACGAGCGGACCCGAACGCCTCCGTCCAGCCCTGATGCAGTCTGAATGGAGGCGGATCCGCTCAGACTGCATCAGTCTGGTGGCGTTCAGCCTCCGCTCCGCTCGCCTCCGCACGGACAGGCGGACAGCTGAACGCTGCTTGCAGCGTTCGGGTGTCCGCCTGGCCGTGCGGAGGCGTGCGGATCCGTACGGATCCGTCCAGACTTTCAATGTAAGTCAATGGGGACGGATCCGTATGAAGATGCCACAATGTGGCTCAATCTTCAAGCGGATCCGTCCCCCATTGACTTTACATTGAAAGTCTGGACGGATCCGTACTAGGCTATTTTCGCACTTAGCTTTTTTTTGCTAAAATAATGCAGACGGATCCGTACTGAACGGAGCCTCCGTCTGCATTATTATGGGCGGATCCGTTCAGAACGGATCCGCCCGAACGCTAGTGTGAAAGTAGCCTAATGTATATTTACTAATAGCATTAACAACTACACCATGTTGCAACTTTGAAGGATATTATTGTATAGCCTAATTGAACTGGAATGGATTGCACCCAGCAGATATAGAGGAGTGTTCAGACAGAGCGTTTTCAGATTTTTTCATATATTTATTCATTTTTTATATCTCGTGACTGCACTCTTATTTCTCTCCTCCCTACCTGCTGGATGTAATAATATTATAGAATGTTTGTTCATAATGGCTCATTTTGGATTTTAATTTTTAATTCTGAATGTGTTTTTGTGCACTTAAATTTCTGTTAGCACTTTTAATTACAACACCTGAGATAACCAGCACCGCCCTGCTGGTTTAATGGGGGGAGGGATTTCTGTGTTCACCTCTCTATATATACACTGTGTTGGAAATTTACTGTGGAGGTCATGATTAAGAACCATCTGGTTCGAAACATGTAGACCGTACTGGGGCTTATTTTTGGAGGTTTCTATCACCGCTGTACATTTGGTTTGTGGAATAAACGTCAAGCAAGAAAAACAAGGTGCTGGATCTTTCTTCTTTTCCGTTCAAGTTTATATGCTTGGGTCTCACCCCATCCGTGCACTCTCAAAACTGCTGATGCAGGTGAGCTGGACTTTTACTATTATTAATCAGAATAACTCCCTGGATCAACGATCCCTCTCTAGTAGCTATATCCTGTAATATTATTACACTCCAGAAATACATCCAGGCCCCTCTTGAATTGCTTTATTGTACTCACCGTCACCACCTCCTCAGGCAGAGAGTTCCAGAGTCTCACTGCTCTTACCGTAAAGAATCCTCTTCTATGTTTGTGTACAAACCTTTCTTTCCTCTAGACGCAGAGGATGTCCCCTCGTCACAGTCACAGTCCTGGGGATAAACAGATGATGGGATAGATCTCTGTACTGACCCCTGATATATTTATACATAGTAATTAGATCTCCCCTCAGTCGTCTTTTTTCTAAAGTGAATAACCCTAATTTTGATATTCTTTCAGGGTACTGTAGTTGCCCCATTCCAGTTATTACTTTAGTTGCCCTTCTCTGGACCCTCTCCAGCTCTGCTATGTCTGCCTTGTTTACTGGAGCCCAGAACTGTACACAGTACTCCATGTGTGGTCTAACTAATGATTTGTAAAGTGGTAGGACTATGTTCTCATCACGGGCATCTATGCCCCTTTTGATGCAACCCATTATCTTATTGGCCTTGGCAGCAGTTGCCTGACACTGGTTTTTGCAGCTTAGTTTGCTGTTTATTAAAATTCCTAGATCCTTTTCCATACCAGTGTTACCGAGTATTTTACCATTTAGTATGTACGGGTGACTTGCATTATTCCTTCCCATGTGCATAACTTTACATTTGTCAGTGTTAAACCTCATCTGCCACTTATCTGCCCAACCCTGCAAGCTATCCAGATCCCTCTGTAGTAGTATACTGTCCTCTTCAGTGTTAATTACTTTACACAGTTTAGTGTCATCTGCGAGCAGGGCCGTCATCAGGGGGGTACAGCCGATACCCCAGTAAGGGGTCTAGACCCTTGGGGGGGCCCGGCCAGTTCCAATGTAAAAAAAAAAATAGTTTTTTTTTTTTTTTTTTACCCCTTCTCATTTGTCAGTGACTTGAGTTGAACTTTATTGCATCGCTAGAGGGGGGCAATTGATCATTCCTTGCTAGTGATGTCCAGTTCATGTAATGACCGACGTCACGCACAGGGAGGAAAAAGGGAAAGTCCTGCCAAAGGGAGAGGGAAAGGTGGTGACCCCTAACTCTCCTTGCGGCTGGCACCTGACTGCCCTGACGTCCCTAGACGGGTTCCTCACCCGTGTGGCAATCACGTGCCTAAACCCTGGCTTTCCCTGAAATGAACCCTAGATAATGAACGAGCCGGTGGGATCGCTAGTCCTCACCACTGACACTAAGAGGGAAACACCAGGGAGAGGACAGACAAACACAGACAAACACAAACACCCAGGTGGACGACAACAACTGTCCACAAAGGTCCAACAGGGATCCGGAGGGTAGCGTTCTGGATCAACTACCAGAGAACACAGCAACACAGCTCCAGTGGGTCAGAATAGATGTCCAGGCAGGAAGCTCTATATCTGGCAACCAGAGAAGTGTGAGAGGGGAATATAAGGAGGATTGGGAGTGCTGGACAAGGAACAGCTGAGAGAAGGAGCTACGGATCCCTGAGTGAGCCAAAAGGGTTCGCAAAGCAAACCCAGAAAGCTGCAATAAGGAAACATCCCTGTCTTACATAGAGCGTGCCGCCAACCGCTGCGACCTCCTGACCCCGGGTACAACGGAGACACAAAACATCTTAGATATGTCTCCAGGTTTTGGTTGGTACGCTCAGTCTGTCCATTCGACTGAGGATGGAAAGCTGAGGAAAAGGACAAGTGAACCCCCAAACGGGAACAAAAAGCTTTCCAAAATTTAGAAATAAACTGGGTTCCCCGATCCGAAACAACATCGGAGGGGACCCCGTAAAGCTTCACGATCTCACTGATGAATACCTGAGCAAGAGTTTTGGCATTAGGTAGTGCGGGTAACGCAATGAAGTGTGCCATTTTGCTAAACCTGTCCACTACTACCAAAATAACTGTTTTACCTGCAGACAAAGGTAAGTCAGTGATAAAATCCATAGACAGATGTGTCCATGGTCTATTGGGAATGACGAGTGGTAATAGAGACCCTGCAGGACGTGTATGTGAAACTTTTGCGCGCGCACAGGTAGAACAAGAAGACACAAAATCCAATACATTCTGATGCAACCTTGGCCACCAAAAACGACGAGACAATAGCTCCAAGGTTGCTTTACCACCCGGGTGCCCAGAAAGTGCCGAATTATGATGTTCCTTTAATAATTCGAGACGTAGGTTCAACGGTACAAACAATTTCTCTGAGGGGCAAGAGACCGGGGCATCCCCCTGGGCCTCTAACACCTTCCCCTCCAAAGCAGAGTGTACCGCAGAGATAACCACTCCTCTTTGAAGAATGGGCACCGGATCACTCACATTACCCCCTCCAAGGAAACAACGAGATAGTGCATCAGCCTTGGTATTCTTTGCCCCAGGACGATAGGTAATCACAAAGTTAAACCTGGTAAAAAATAGCGACCACCTAGCCTGTCTAGGGGTGAGACGCTTAGCTGATTCGAGGTACAGCAGATTTTTGTGGTCCGTAAACACAGTGAAAATCAGTCCCCTTCCTAGTCATGTCAGTAAGGGGTTTTACGATCACCGAATAATTTTTAATGAATTTCCTGTAGAAATTTGCGAAGCCCAAGAACCGTTGTAATGCTTTGAGGTTCTCAGGAAGATTCCAATCTAAAATTGCCTGGACCTTCCTAGGATCCATACGGAAACCTGACGCAGATAAATAATAACCTAGGAATTGTATCTCCTGAACGGCAAAAACACATTTTTCTATTTTAGCATATAATTCATTCGTCCGTAGGACCTGTAGTACTTGTCTGACATGCTCCTCATGTGTTCTCAGATCAGACGAATAAATTAAGATATCATCTAGGTATATTACCACAAACCTGCCGATTAGATGACTAAAAATGTCATTAACGAAATGTTGGAAGACGGCAGGAGCATTGGTCAGGCAGAAAGGCATAACTAGATTTTCATAATGCCCCTCAGGGGTGTTAAAAGCTGTTTTCCACTCATCCCCCTCTTTAATACGAATCAGATTGTAGGCCCCCCTAAGATCGAGTTTGGAGAACCACCTAGCACCCGCAATCTGGTTAAACAGGTCAGGAATGAGAGGAAGAGGGTATGGGTCTCGGATGGTTATCCGATTTAATTCACGAAAATCTAGGCAAGGATGCAGGCCCCCATCTTTCTTTTTAACGAAGAAAAACCCTGCAGCCACGGGTGAAGAAGAGGGTCTGATGTGTCCCTTAGCCAAACTCTCGGAGATATAATCCTTCATGGCTTGTCTCTCTGGACCTGAAAGATTATATAACCTGGTCTTGGGTAATTTTGCGCCAGGAATAAGGTTAACCGGGCAATCATAAGGACGATGAGGTGGTAACTTCTGACAACCCTTTTCAGAAAAAACGTCCTCAAAGTCCGAAACAAAAGTAGGTAGGGTAGCTATGGAGGCGACTAAGCAATTGCTATTTAAGCAATTCTCTCTGCACGGCTCACTCCACTCCGATATCTCCCTGGCCTGTCAATCCACCACTGGATTGTGCGCTACCAACCAGGGAAGGCCCAGCACTACCGGAGTGGGAAGCCTCTCCAGAACATAACATGAGAGCATCTCGTTATGGTGGTCCCCTACCCGAAGGTGTAAGTTATGAACAATGTGGGTGAGATTTCTCTGAGACAGAGGAGCAGAATCTATAGCAAATATGGGAATAGGTCTCTGTAGTGTACAGAGAGACAAACCCATAGTGCAGGCAAAATGGGCATCTATCAAATTTACCCCTGCTCCACTGTCTAGAAAGAAAGAAATAGTCTCTGTCTTATCACCAAAAACAATAACCGCTGGCAACACAAATTGTGATGTACGTATGGAGGAAACGTATACCCCCCGGCTGACATCCTCCACACAGCCTGGGGTTAGTAGTTTTCCGACGTTTTTTTTGTTTCTGAGGAAAGGACAGACATTAATGAAATGACCCCTCTCCCCACAAAAAAAACAAACCCCACGCCTACGGCGAACCTCAGGAGGACGGACCTGACGAGTAGTTCCTCCTAGGAGCATTGGCTCGTCTAAGTCCGTACAGACTAACTGCTGCTTGGGAGGGGTTACCAATGGCTCCGGTTTTTTCAACCTGTCCCTAAGACGTCTATCTATACGGATAGAAAGGGACATAACTGCATCAAGGGAAAAGGGGGTCTCATATAATGCAAGCGCATCCTTAACCCTTTCGGATAACCCAGAGCAGAACTGACTCCTGAGAGCCGGGTCGTTCCATTGGGTATCCGTAGCCCATCTACGGAAGTCAGAGCAATACTCCTCTACCGGCCGCTCTCCTTGTAGGAGTCTCCGCAATTTTGATTCAGCCAGTGCGACTCGGTCAGGGTCGTCATATATGAGACCCAAGGCCCCGAAAAACTCATCCACTGACCGAAACGCCTGAGAATCAGTAGGTAAAGAGAACGCCCAGGACTGCGGGTCCCCCAGCAGCAGGGAAATAACAACCCCCACCCGCTGTTCTTCATTACCGGAGGAGTAAGGGCGCAGTTTAAAGTATAATTTACAGGCCTCACGGAAAATCAAAAACTTGTCCCTTCCCCCAGAAAATCTGTCAGGGAGAGGGACCTTGGGTTCCGCAACAACCTGGTTACCAGTAGCAACCGCTGGACTTGCGGTCTGTTGTAATTGCTGCTGTTGCTGGAGGACCGACGCCTTCAATCCTGCCACCTCCAAAGACAGGCCATGAAATTGTTCAGACAGAGCAGCAATTTGATCCATACTGGATTCTAAGTAGGTAAAACATTATTTTTATTTTTTTTACCTACACAAAAATAAGGGCCAGATATAATGTAATGACCGACATCACGCACAGGGAGGAAAAAGGGAAAGTCCTGCAAAAGGGAGAGGGAAAGGTGGTGACCCCTAACTCTCCTTGCGGCTGGCACCTGACTGCCCTGACGTCCCTAGACTGGTTCCTCACCCGTGCGGCGATCACGTGCCTAAACCCTGGCTTTCCCTGAAATGAACCCTAGATAATGAACGGGCCGGTGGGATCGCTAGTCCTCACCACTGACACTAAGAGGGAAACACCAGGGAGAGGACAGACAAACACAGACAAACACAAACACCCAGGTGGACGACAACAACTGTCCACAAAGGTCCAACAGGGATCCGGAGGGTAGCGTTCTGGATCAACTACCAGAGAACGCAGCAACACAGCTCCAGTGGGTCAGAATAGATGTCCAGGCAGGAAGCTCTATATCTGGCAACCAGAGAAGTGTGAGAGGGGAATATAAGGAGGATTGGGAGTGCTGGACAAGGAACAGCTGAGAGAAGGAGCTACGGATCCCTGAGTGAGCCAAAAGGGTTCGCAAAGCAAACCCAGAAAGCTACAATAAGGAAACATCCCTATCTTACATAGAGCGTGCCGCCAACCGCTGTGACCTCCTGACCCCGGGTACAACGGAGTCAGGCGTGGCTCTTGACACCCTCGTGACAGTTCATGAACGAATCATTCATTTGAATCGATTCAGTTCACCGAACCGATCTGTGTGAAGCCGCTCAGTCTTCGAGTCAGTGAGTCACACAGCACACAATAGCAGAGCCGCTGGCAGCAGGGAGGGACTCGGGAGGAGTGTAATCTGATCCTAGAGTGGAAGCTGCTTCTGCCAGCCCCTCCCCTCCCTGCCCACCAACCAATCAGAGCTGAGGCAAGGCAAGCACTATCAGCTCTGAGTCTGAATCACTGACACAAGTGCAGGGAGTCTAAGAAAGAATCGAATGAGTCACAGGTTAAAGGGTTTCTACCACATCGTTTTGACATAATTAGCTATCAGACACTAGCGATCCGCTAGTGTCTTCTCTACCAAACAATGCTATTATAATAGCTTTTTGTGCAGCCGTTTCCATAAAAAACAAACATTTATTGATATGCTAATGAGCCTCTAGGTGCTATGGAGGCGTCTTTTCAGCACCTAGAGGCTCAGTCTACCTTCACAAAATGCCGCCCAGCACGTCCCTCCAGCCCGCCCATCTCCTCTGGAATGTGATCCTACTTCTGTCTTCGGTGCATCTGTCTTCGGCACAGGCGCAGTGAATGTCTGACCGCTGCCTGCACAGACATCTCGGTCATCGGCGCAGGCGCAGTGGAGATGTCTCTGCAGGGAGCGGTCAGACATTTACTGCGCCGAAGACAGACGCGCACGGCGCAGGCGCGAGAATTCGACCGCTGACTCAGAGGTAGGATCGCATTCCAGAGGAGATGGGCGTGCTGGAGGGACGCGCTGGGCGGCATTATGTGAAGGTAGACGGAGCCTCTAGGTGCTGAAAAGACGCCCCCATAGCACCTAGAGGCTCATTAGCATATCAATAAAAGTTCGTTTTTTATGGAAACGGCTGCACAAAAAGCTATTATATTAGGATTGTTTGGTAGAGCAGACACTAGCGGATCGCTAGTGTCTGACAGCTAAATTTGTCAAAACGATGTAGTAGAAACCCTTTAAAATAATCTAAAGATCCGACTTAGTTAGAGACTCATTCGATTCTTTGAGTTAAAAGAGCAGTGAGTCACTAGAACAGTTTACACTGAGGCTGATGCTTTTGTTGCAGCAGTGATAAGATTAAGGGACAGGAGCAGAGAGATAAGAGAAGTGACAGATGACTGTGAAGACCACGGGATCTGTTGCTCAGAAGCCATGAGATTGTAAGGCTACTTTCACACTAGCGGCAGGACGGATCCGACAGGCTGTTCACCCTGTCAGATCCGTCCTGCCGTTATTATGACGGACCACCGCTCCGTCCCCATTGACTATAATGGGGACGGGGGTGGAGCTCCGGCCCAGCACGGCAGTGCATGGCGAAAGGCCGCCGGACTAAAAGTACTGCATGTCCAACTTGTTGTGTGGTCTTTGCTCAGGGGTAAAATGCAAAGCTGTTTTCTGGATTATCCCACAGGGCCATGATCCTCCATCATTGTTATTAACCCCTCCCTTGCCAGCCCACCCAGCCCTATTTAGCTTTGTGTTCAGCTTTGAAAAAATGTTTAGGCCATGAAGGGGTTAATTAAGTGTTGGAGGGGGTGGAGGGTGTTATTGTGCATATTGTGTTTGGGATCCATTTAACAAGTTTGACCAGTTGGGTTTGAGAGTGGTTGAGGGTCATCCACAGATCCCTCATAACAGTGCGTCACCCACAGACCCCCCATAACAATGTATCATCCACAGATCCCCCATAACAGTGTCATCCAGAGATTCCTCATAACAGTGCGTCATCCAGAGATTCCTCATAACAGTGTGTCATCCACAGATTCCCCCATAACAGTGTGTCCTCCACAGATTTCCCCCATAACAGTGTGTCCTCCACAGATTTCCCCCATAACAGTGTGTCCTCCACAGATTTCCCCCATAACAGTGTGTCCTCCACAGATTTCCCCCATAACAGTGTGTCCTCCACAGATTTCCCCCATAACAGTGTGTCCTCCACAGATTTCCCCCATAACAGTGTGTCCTCCACAGATTTCCCCCATAACAGTGTGTCATCCACAGATTCCCCCCATAACAGTGTGTCATCCACATATTTTCCCCATGAGAGTAAGTCCTCCACAGATTCCCCCCATAACAGTATGTCCTCCACAGATCCCCCCATAACACTGTAACAGTAAACCTTGTGCTTTTTTTTTTTTTTTAATGTGCCAGGGGAAGATTGCTAGGGCAGATTAGAACAGGTAGTGTACTTAGTGTTAGTGTAGGGTCCTGCTTAAAAGAGTCTACCTTGTCGTGGTAGCAGGCTTCATATTATTTGGTCAAAAATGAATTCCTTACTGAAATAGCTGATTATCACTTTTTACTGTCTTTGTAGTTGTAAAAAAATTATGAAATTGGGGGTAGGTCCTTGGGGGTGGAGGGGAGGTGGAGTCAGGACGGATTCTAAAGGGGGGGGGGGTAGGAGGGGGGCCCAGGCCTTGAGCTGTGTAAGGGGCCCCAAAATTTCTGATGGCAGCCCTGTCTGCGAAAATTTATATTTTACTATGCAAGCCTTCTACAAGATCATTAATAAATATATTGGAGAATAGGGCCCAATACTGACCCCTGAGGTACTCCACTAGTGACAGTGACCCAATCTGAGTATGTACCGTTAATATCCACCCTCTGTTTTCTATCATTGAGACAGTTACTTACCCACTTACAGACGTTTTCTCCCAGTCCGAGCATTCCCATTTTATATACTAAGCTTTTATGTGGTATAGTGTCAAATGCTTTGGAGAAGTCCAGATACACGACATCCATTGATTCGCCGCTGTCAAGTCTAGAACTTACCTCTTCAAAATGTTCTATTTTATTCATGAAAGTAAAGAAAATCAATACACATCTAAATCAATTAATAATATAGCAATTTATACAAGATAAAATCAAAAAAGTTGTAAATAAAACTTAATATAAAAAGTATACAAATGTTTTATTAGATATATCAACTTAATGAAAATTTAAAAAATCTGACAGATAGAATAATATACCTTTTGTTTATTAAACATATTGATAAAAAATATTAAGAATGCGGTGAAGATAGCATGTAAAAGACTTGTGATGGAGTATATCAGTATATGATACAACGCTACTTGTGAGATTTTGTTGAGATTATTTGTTGCGATTTATTTATTTTTTTGGTGATTTTTTTTTTTAAATCTGTGCAACTGATGCGGTTTCTCTGCGGTTTTTGGTTATAATATTTTCTCAGATAAAACTGTATAATAAACTATATATGGTAGGAACCAGTGGGTTGAGTAATGCTCAATAGTGGTATATAGGTGGAAAAATTAATATAAGTGTCAGAGTGGGTATACAGTGTAAAAAGTATATATCTAAATCATACTTATCAATTCATCTTGTTTTTTACATCTCTTGGATACCAGATAAGTCGTGAAGAAACAGTTAAAAGTTTAAATGTTTACTATGGATACAATGGACAGTACATAAGGGGAAAATTGAAATATGGCAGAGACCTTTTAAAGAATTTGAATTCCTGTTAACCAAACAGTTAAAACAATGGTGGGAGATTTAGTCCCTGGAACAGTATGTAAAACATAACAAAGTACCAAAAGGATTGAGGTTAACCAAATCCCCAGCCTAAGACCTAAATGACACAGATTTTAATAGGGATTCACTATTACATCAACAATCATTAGCTTTAGTACAACTAATAATAAAAAGAAGGACCAACATGTTGGGTCAATTTACTACCCAAATTAGTCAATTAAACGAAATTATGGACACATTTCCACAAAAAGAGGAATATGATACACACCAACAAAGATTATGGAAAAACCTAGATAGGGTTGAACAAGAAATTGTGGATAAAAAAAGAAAAACATTAATCATAGACAAGAGAGGACGGAAAATACTAAAGAGACCAATGAAGGAAATACTAATAACAACACTACCTCTTTAGAGAGCAACACTAACACACATACTAAATATTCAATCCCAACCAACAATAGATTTTAAGTATTACAGGAATATAATTTTTTTTGACAGGACCGCACCACATCACAAACCACGGATCCGAAAGAGAACACCACAGTCCCCAACACAATTATACAAGACCCCACAAAACCACCAATACAATTTAAGACACAGATATCAACCACAAAAACAGAATCACAGAACACAAGAACACAATTGCAGAACACGTTATCCTCACAGAACACAACAAACAGAAACACCATATCAAATGAGGAACAGTCACAGGCACAAATACACGACAAGGGAATACGAAGAAAAAAAGGGAAAAAGATACGAAGAGGGGGAAAGAGAAAGAAAAAGATATGAAAATTAGATAACAAATTAGTAGAGAATGATACCATTGTGAATTTGAGTTAAATCAATTAATAAGGGTCTCAAATTTGCGCCCACCAAAAAACTTAACAAATTCGACACCTTCATAGGTGTGGAAAAATTCATTAGGATACTATGCCTTAAAGAATATCATATAAAAAAAACAATTGATAGGGACAATATATATGTATATGAATATATACAAACATCTTTGAAGAAAACCTCAAAAAAGGACCCTCATCAGGAGATTGGACAGGAATTAGCCACATTTAAACAGTGTGTGGAGAGCGATTCTAGGAAAATAAATGATAGACCTAAATTTTAAAATAATTTGACTAAGAAAGAAATAGATGCCATTAAGCAACTGCAATCACAAAAAGGCATTGTAATACATCCAGCAGACAAAGGGGGCGCTGTAGTTATCCAAGATGTGGCCAGGTATAATGAAGAATGCTATAGACAATTGTCTGACACAACAATATATAAAAAAAACTAGACAACGACCCCACCAAACAATTTTACCAAGAATTAACTAAATATTGTGATAAGGGTCTAAATAGAGGCATTTTGACCGAGAGCAAACACACAAGTTTATATTGGATACTGAACAGAGATTACCTGTTCTATACTGTCAACCTAAAATACATAAAGATAGAGAAAAACCCCCAGATTGCCCAATTATATCAGGAATCTACTCAATAACCTCCAATCTCTCACAATACCTGGACAATATGTTACAACCAAAAGTAAAGAAAGTCATCTCTAACATTAAAGACACCACACAAATAATAGAAAATAACTTAAGTTTTGAACCACATTGGACCATAGGGACACTTGATGTCCAGTCACTGTACACAAGCATCAATCATAAAGTTGGTGTAAAAGCTGTGAAACAACAATTGAGGAAAAATTCCCATGAGAGCAGATTGACTTCATAATAGAAGGTATAGAGTTCATACTCAAACATAATTATTTTTCTTTTGGATCCAAATATTATTTACAAACACAGGGGACTGCCATAGGTACAAATTGGCGTGGTATTAAAAAGCAGGAAGTGCTCAACCCCATATGCAGTGGTGCATCTATATTGGGGGGGGGGGGGGCAGATCCTGCACTTGTGGCCCGTTGCTAATGGCAATCCCCAGCAAAAATGCATACAATGGAGGATGCCTGCAGCGGACCACAAGTACCACAATGGACATCCTACACAAGATAGCAATTGCGTGGATGTGATAAGCAGTCAAAATAACATAACAAAAACAAAGACAGGTGCACTCTGCGGTCTTACTAACCCTCGTACTGGTGTAAAATTGAGAATTAGCCAACATTTCCTGCTTGGAGGACATGTCTGAGCCCAGCCTAACGCTAAACCTACCTGGGCCGTATGGACAATACCAGGAGCCAGTGGGCGAATTACAGGTGCGCAAGGTCCGACTCAAAGCAATCTCCTAGTAACCTCCAGCATGTGACCATGCATACAGTGGGAGGAGGCAGAGAGCTCTGAGCCCCACCCAAGACTGGCTGATATAGCCCGGGCCTCACATGTGCACCAGAATGCTGCCTGTGGATGGAAATAAAGGCACATTCAGACTAGGAGTTTCTACACCTCCAAAAATTCAAAATACAAACTGCAAATTGGCGTGGTATTAAAAAGCAGGAAGTGCTCAACCCCATATGCAGTGGTGCATCTATACTGGGGGAGGGCAGATCCTGCACTTGTGGCCCGTTGCTAATGGCAATCCCCAGCAAAAATGCATACAATGGAGGATGCCTGCAGCGGACCACAAGTACCACAATGGATGCATGGTAACATGTTGGAGGTTACTGGGAGATTGCTTTGAGTTGGACCTTGCGCACCTGTAATTCGCCCACTGGCTCCTGGTATTGCCCATATGGCCCAGGTAGGTTTAGCGTTAGGTTCCCAAGCTACTTGAGAAACCTTGGCGCTGTGCTCGGGCTCAGACATGTCCTCCAAGCAGGATATGTTGGCTAATTCTCAATTTTACACCAGTACGAGGGTTTGTAAGACCGCAGAGTGCACCTGTCTTTGTTTTTGTTATGTTATTTTGACTGCCATAGGTACCAGGATCGACCCCCAGCTACGCTAATCTATTCATGGCGCAGTGGGAATCCCAAACCATTGCACTCAGACTGGGGACAGACCTGGTACTCTGGCAGAGATATATAGATGATATTATTTTTGAATGGAAAGGGAAGAAGGAACACTTGGAACCATTTCTAATAGGAATAAATGACAATACATATAATCTAAAATTCACATCTACAGTCAGCTCATCCTCAATAGAAGTTCTAGACCTTCAGATTACAATTATAGATGACAAACTTACATGCACACTTATCAGAAACCAACAGCAAAAAACAGCTACATACTCTACACTAGCTGCCATCTCCCGAACTGGTTGTCAAACATACCATAGGGACAATTTCGAAGACTACATAAAGAAGGAAATAACCAGGAAGATTAACAAATTAGGGTAATTTTACCATATAATACACAATATAGAAAAATTCTAAATATTATTAATAAACATTGGCACCATGTACGAAGAGATAAGACTATAGGTATCTATGGTACCTAGGCCCGAAAACTTGGTTTGGAAATTGTGCCAACAGTCAAACACACCACACAAAACAATCCAACAATTCAAGAATGGGTTAATTTGGTGGGTTTTTTAGATGTGGAAAATGTTCTAATTGTACAACCACATCATTTCCAAGAAAAACTATGGAAGTTGTATCCACATCTAACTCTCATAAACACGAGATAAAATAATTTCTGACTTGTAGCTCAACCAACGTAATTTAAATATTAAAGTGCCACATGCAATACGTGGGTAGGACAAGGTCAGTAAAAACAATACAAGGTCAGTAAAAACTGGAGAGGTGGCAATCATATATGTAGAATGTCTCGGTTAGAATCAAAGAGGATATTTGAATTTGACTCCATAATCCCGAAAGGCTTAAACGCTGAATTTGAACTTTTCGGTTTCTTGTGAGGTTGACAGGTGGGTTCCGCTCGCCAACGGCAAACCTGGATGTTATTTGATACCATCCTGGATTCCCCTTGGCGATAGGTCCCCACCTCAATACATCTTCTTCACGACTCATGTGGTATCCAAGGGATGTAAAAAACAAGATGAATTGACGAGTATGATTAGATATATACATTTTATACCATATACCCACTCTGACATTTATATTAATTTTTGCACCTATATATAGGTGTAGGGTCTTGCCAAAAATGGGTGATTTTTTTAAACCCAGAATATAATTGCAGTACTTTAAGCTTCTATGTGACTGTCACAAATGCACATATGCCGTGCTGTTGCACAGAACTTGCATAAAATGGCTGCCGCCGCCCACCTGACAGACGGATAAAAAAAATCTGGGTCACTGGGCTCAGGGCAGGGTAAAAAGATTGTGCACTGCACCCACAAAACAAAATCTAGGTAGATCAGTTAACAGGCACTTCTGATTAAAGATTCTGTCCTATTGTTTCCCTCTCAGCAGCAGCATCCTATCCCTACACTAATCAGAGAAAAATGACGTGCAGCGCTACGTGACTCCAGCTTATATAGAGGTTGGGTCACATGCTGCACTGGCCATTCACAGCCATGCCATTAGTGGCTTCTAAGGGCACAGAGTTAAACGCTTGTTGATTAGCTACTCGGTTATTTTATGGCGCTTTTTGAAAGGCTGCAGAACCCCGAACCCGAACTTTTACTGAAATGTCCGGGGTCCAAAAATCCTATAGTTTGGTACGAACTGTAAAGTTCGGGTTCGCTCAACCCTAGTCCTAACCTAATAAAATTATGTTGAGCAACCACTCCCGCCGTGGCAGATGCTAACCTCCGTCAAAAAATCCGACCCATCGTGATAATCCGACAAGCAAAATTTAACTTCCCCAACAGGGATTGGAAATCCCTCAATTGTATTTTTGGTGACCCCAATGCTTTCTCCACCACGTCCCTCAAATCCCTCACCTTGTCCTCCGAAACCCGGCATTCCATTTTCACTGTATCTATGACTATACCTAAAATAACTCAACCGAGTCGTCGGACCCACCGTTTCCCTTTCGCTAGCTGCACCCCAAACTACTCAAAAAACGACTGTAACCTAGACAACAATAACGAACAAACCCGCGAACCCGCCAGACCTAAACTGAGAAAATCGTCTAGGTAATGTATAATGGAAGAACACCCTGACACATCCACGACCCATTAAATGTAGGAACTTTGAAATATGCGCACGACACCGAGCAGCCCATCGGCAAACACCTATCAGCAAAATACCCGCTATCACAAAAACAACCCAGCAAATGCAAACTATCTGGGTTAACGGATAAAAGGTTTTTTGCCATTAATGTCCCCGGGCTCAATTTTTGAAGACAAGCAACAGCCACATCAAAGGAAGTATAGACCACCAAACAAAGCTCAGGATCTATAACCTCATCGACCGACACCCCTTTTGTAAATGATAAATGATGAATGAGCTTAAATTTATTTGGCTCCTTCTTGGGCACTACCCCCAACGGACAAACCCGTAAGTTACCCAATGGTAGATCCATAAAGGGCCCATCCATCTGCCCCAACTCAACTTCCTTAGCCAATTTATCGGACACCACCTCCGGGTGCTCTAAAGTCGATCGCAGATTTTTTCTAACAGCAACTACCGGCAAAGGGGTAGACGAGATACTAAACCCCCACGTGAAACCTCTCCTTAAGAAGTCCGCCGCTTGCTGATCAGGGTATCTACTTAGATACCGTTCCATCACTTCCACCCAAACTGGAGTCAGTCCCTTTTGCAGAGGACTCACCCCCTTTTGGTCTGCCACCCTTGAAGCAGCGGCTGTCCCCATGACTTCCTCCGCATGACGAACACTCATGTTTGAATTTGCATTTAGCCCCGAACTTGCAGCTCCCTTCATTAAACAGGTAGCACAAGCCCTTGGCAGATGCCGCTGCAAAACTGGACTGACCCAACCCCCCCATTTCCCCCCGAAAGGACTGGTCAGGCCTTACCGGCGCCATGACCGTCATCCACAGCCCAATGTCTTTGTGGTCCCACCGAATGCTAGAGCGTACCGCCATCCTCTGTCTAAATTGCTCAACATACCTGAGCCAACCCGAACCCCCATAGACCCAGTAAGCCTCCCCTATCACATGTAAATAGCAGAAAAGCGCCGAATAACATTCCAGCGACTTTTCCCCAATCACATTGGCTAAAATGGAGAATGCCTGCAACCAATTTACAAAAGTTTGAGGGATCAAACGATACAGACGCTTTTCCTCATTCTCCTTTTTACCCTCATCCTTCTTACTCCTATCTAAATTAAAACGCTCTAAGGGGAGAAGAGAAAAAATATCGACATATTCCCCTTTCCAAATCCGCTGCCTCACCTCCTGCTTCAAATGCGCGCCTAATGGGCCTTCAAAGCAGACGTATGCTTCCCCTCTCGAGGCATTGTCCACCCTAGGCCTGTCGTCCTCCCACCTGCCTGAGTCTGTACTGATACCGAACCCCCAGCCCTAGACGCTCGAAAACCCTGCCGCACCACTGACCCCTGTACCAACACCCCATGCCTGTAGCAGAGCTGCACCTCACACCCCTAACCTGGAACCCTAACCCGCCAACCCACACAATAATTGCCACAAACCACCAATTAATTTATTTTGGCGCCCCCCCAAACCCGCCCGCCCCTGAGCAGTTAACTAGCGAAAGTAGTGACCCCAATGCTATCTCACCTGGCTTCCCTGGTGCTGTGAGCCTATGGTCCCGATTCCTGCCGCTCATCACTGGACCCCACAGTTGCATTCCTTCTGGATGTCGTCACACTGCTGGCTAACTGAATCCCAGCCTCGGCCATGCTGGATGCGCTCCTCGCTGACCCGGATCCTTCTTCTTCCTCCACGTGGGCGGTACCAGCACCAATCTGGAGAGGCCTGTGCATACTCCTGGCCTCACTGTGCACAGCCTCGTCTCCCCTGCTGTTGCTGCCACTCCCACAGAGAGCAAGCCTCCCAGCCCCCCCGGAAGGGGGGGAGCCTACAGATTCAGCTCCTGCACCCACGCTGCTCACCGCTGGGTGCTGTGCTCACACCCTTATAAAACCTAAATCCCACCCCCTCTAATTGCTCCTTTAACCCTTTGATGGCCGGCCCTTCGCCCCTTAAACTCATTATGTCAGCTTCCCCTTACTAAAGTGCCAGTCCGGCCTCACTTAATGCTAACAAATTCCAAAAGGTGTGGAATTGGGAAGAATTTTGTCCCTACGGCATTCTCTATGCAGAAAAACTGACATGTGCCACGTATGTTAAGGTTTCTTTTGTGTTTTAATACTGGAAATATAATAAAAACTTTGAAAAAAAAACTTTCAATTTTTTTTTATTATAGTAATGTCTATTGAGCTGTGTGGGGGCTCATTTTTTGCCAGACAATCTGTTGTTTTTATATCAAATGGAGAAAAACAGAACTGGATCGCACATCCACAAGCTATGCTTTTATCTAATTAACCTCGCTTTTCTGTGCAATATTCAGTGTACTGCCCCTATACTGCATGCTTATGCAAGAGGCATTAGTGTACATTTTGATCAAAAGGCATAAGCCTACTCACTGCGTCAAGGTTGCCTCTTTGAGTGGGACCTACTCTACACTTGGTGCAGCACTGTAGTTTTGATACAATTTTGGAGTGTGTTTGACTTTTTTTTATCACATTTTATTCAATTGTTTTGGGTAAGAGAAGCAATAAAAAATGGCGAATCAGCCGTATGGGATAAATATTTTTTATATTTTAATAGTACTGTTTTGGACACAGTAATATCCATGATGTTTATTATATATATTTTTATTGTTTATGTATTTATTTAATTTTTATATTTAATTCTTTTTTATATTTCACATTTTGTTTTTACAAAAAAAATGTTGGAGGCTACAATATCCAATATTATAATAATAATAATAATATATATATTTTTGCTAATACTGTATTCCCATAGAACTAGAATATAAGCTCCAATTGCACTGCAGCTCTAATATGCACTTCTGTTTTTGTTTTGTTTTTACCATTTAGATGCTTCTCCAGCGGAGTGCAATGTTTAAAGGCCCTGCCAGCGCCGAACATGTACACATAGCTGATCCCAGCTCCCTAGCCTCAACAGAGAAGACTTGTTAAGAGACATACAGGTCCTTCTCAAAAAATTAGCATATTGTGATAAAGTTCATTATTTTCTGTAATGTACTGATAAACATTAGACTTTCATATATTTTAGATTCATTACACACAACTGAAGTAGTTCAAGCCTTTTATTGTTTTATTATTGATGATTTTGGCATACAGCTCATGAAAACCCAAATTTCCTATCTAAAAAAATTAGCATATTTCATCCGACCAATAAAAGAAAAGTGTTTTTAATACAAAAAAAGTCAACCTTCAAATAATGATGTTCAGTTATGCACTCAATACTTGGTCGGGAATCCTTTTGCAGAAATGACTGCTTCAATGCGGCGTGGCATGGAGGCAATCAGCCTGTGGCACTGCTGAGGTGTTATGGAGGCCCAGGATGCTTCGATAACGGCCTTAGGCCCCTTTCACACGGGCGAGTTTTCCGTGCGGGTGCGATGCGTGCGGTGAACGCATTGCACCCGCACTGAATCCTGACCCATTCATTTCTATGAGACTGTGCACACGAGCGGTGATTTTCACGCATCACTTGTGCGTTGCGTGAAAATCGCAGCATGCTCCTCTTTGTGCGTTTTTCACGTAACGCAGGCCCTATAGAAATGAATGGGGTTGCGTGAAAATCGCATGCATCCGCAAGCAAGTGCGGATGCAGTGCGATTTTCACGCATGGGTTCTAGGTGACAGTCTATTCACTGTATTATTTTCCCTTATAACATGGTTATAAGGGAAAATAATAGCATTCTGAATACAGAATGCTTAGTATAATAGTGCTGGGAGGGTTAAAAATAATAAAAAAGTTAACTCACCTTCTCCTCTTGTTAGCGCAGATGCCGGTCTGTTCTTTATCTGTGGGCTAAAGGACCTTTGATGACATCAGATCACATGCTCCATCACCATGGTGATGGACCATGTGATTGGAGCATGTGATCTGACGTCACCTCAGGTCATTCAGTCCACAGCTAAAGAACAGTCCGGCATCTGCGCGAACAAGAGGAGAAGGTGAGTTAACTTTTTTATTATTTTTAACCCTTCCAGCACTATTATACTAAGCATTCTGTAGTCAGAATGCTATTATTTTCCCTTATAACCATGTTATAAGGGAAAATAATACAATCTTCAGAACATCAATCCCAAGCCCGAACTTCTGTGAAGAAGTTCGGGTCTGGGTACCAAACATGCGCGATTTTTCTCACGCAAGTGCAAAACGCATGACAATGTTTTGCACTCGCGCGGAAAAATCGCGCATTTTCCCGCAACGCACCCGCCTCTTATCCGGGCAAAAATTATGATGCCCGTGTGAAAGAGGCCTTAAGCTCATCCAGAGTGTTGGGTCTTGCGTCTCTCAACTTTCTCTTCCCAATATCCCACAGATTCTCCATGGGGTTCAGGTCAGGAGAGTTGGCAGGCCAATTGAGCACAGTAATACCATGTTCAGTAAACCATTTACCAGTGGTTTTGGCACTGTGAGCAGGTGCCAGGTCGTGCTGAAAAATGAAATCTTCATCTCCATAAAGCTTTTCAGCAGATGGAAGCATGAAGTGCTCCAAAATCTCCTGATAGCTAGCTGCATTGACCCTGCCCTTGATAAAACACAGTGGACCAACACCAGCAGCTGACATGGCACCCCAGACCATCAGTGACTGTGGGTACTTGATACTGGACTTCAGGAATTTTGGCATTTCCCTCTCCCCAGTCTTCCTCCAGACTCTGGCACCTTGATTTCCGAATGACATGCAAAATTTGCTTTCATCCAAAAAAAGTACTTTGGACCACTGAGCAACAGTCCAGTGCTGCTTCTCTGTAGCCCAGGTCAGGCGCTTCTGCCGCTGTTTCTGGTTCAAAAGTGGCTTGACCTGGGGAATGCGGCACCTGTAGCCCATTTCCTGCACACGCCTGTACACTGTGGCTCTGGATGTTTCTACTCCAGACTCAGTCCACTGCTTCCACAGGTCCCCCAAGGTCTGGAATCGGTCCTTCTCCACAATCTTCCTCAGGGTCCGGTCATCTCTTCTCGTTGTGCAGCGTTTTCTGCCACACTTTTTCCTTCCCACAGACTTCCCACTGAGGTGCCTTGATACAGCACTCTGGGAACAGCCTATTCGTTCAGAAATTTCTTTCTGTGTCTTACCCTCTTGCTTGAGGGTGTCAATGATGGCCTTCTGGACAGCAGTCAGGTCGGCAGTCTTACCCATGATTGCGGTTTTGAGTAATGAACCAGGCTGGGAGTTTTTAAAAGCCTCAGGAATCTTTTGCAGGTGTTTAGAGTTAATTAGTTGATTCAGATGATTAGGTTAATAGCTCGTTTAGAGAACCTTTTCATGATATGCTAATTTTTTGAGATAGGAATTTTGGGTTTTCATGAGCTGTATGCCAAAATCATCAATATTAAAACAATAAAAGGCTTGAACTACTTCAGTTGGTGTGTAATGAATCTAAAATATATGAAAGTCTAATGTTTATCAGTACATTACAGAAAATAATGAACTTTATCACAATATGCTAATTTTGGGAGAAGGACCTGTATAGTTTGCTAAGCCCCCAGTCTCTTCTCCTAGTACAAAATGGCACCATAAACATTCCTTAGATAAGGGATTTTGGATTCTGCAAGGAGCTGGTTATTTTGTTAAGAAGTATCCAAAACTGACTGGTTAAAACTGAATTTGTTCTGCAAGGATGAATTGGAATGGGCAAGGGTAGAACAAGTGAGTGCAGCATCATCCAGGGGTAGTTCCTTGATTCAAGACATCTTGTTGGCTATAGTTTGAAGAATTATCCTGGGTGGGGCGTGCACACGGCCAGCCCTATGATAGAAACGCCTATTCTTGTCTGCAATTGCGGACAAGAATAGGACATGCTCTATACTTTTTGCGGGGCTGCAAAATTGCTGAACAGATGTGGTTACAAAACAATCGACATGTGAATGCAGCCTTGTTCCATATGCTTGCTTTTTATATTGTATTTATCTTTCTTCACTGGAGCAGGGTGTTTCTATCTATTGTTTCATGAAAAAATCTGATGTTACATTATTTTTTAATTCATAATTTTTTGTTAACTCTTTAAATCAAATAGTAGTTCAAAATCTGTGACAGGGCATCTCCAGTCAGTTCAAGTGTTGGTGTGGAGGTGAAGATCAACGTAATCAATGTAACGTGGTGCCGAAGGCGCACTCGGTCTGCCATCAGCCGCAGACCTGCTACTTAGCTTCAGGAGTGAGGATCTGTGTTTGACCTTGTTCCCAGGGCGGCTTTGCTAGCTGGGAGGCTCCCTGTTCCTAGGTCTGCCTTGAGCGCCGAGCTGATCACTCGGTGCTCGACTGGTCAGTCTGTCGGTCATGTGACGCTGGCCACGTCACATGACCCTCACTCCCCACTACAAATACAGGCAGCCTGCTGGCCACAGGTTGCCTGTTAATTTAGGTTCCTTGTGTTTGTTGGATGCCTGTATACTTACCTGATCCTGTTCCCTGACGATCCTTTGCCTGCTCCTCCTGTACTGCGCATCCCTCTTGATATTTTGACCCCAGCTTCCACATGATGATTCTTTGCAGACTCCTTTGGTACTTCTCGACTCTTCTGGTATTTATGACCCCGGCTTCTCCTGACCATTCTTTGCTTATCCCTCTGTACTGAGTTGTCCTCTTGGTTTTGACCCGGTCCATTCACTATCCGTTATTTGTTTTGTCTGTTCTTCCCGCACGTATGCTAAGTTAGGGACTGCCGTCCAGTTGTCCCGTGTCATCAGGACTTGTGAGGCTAGTAGGCAGGGCCAGGGGTGAGGGTGGAGCACAGTGGTCACTATCCTCCCCCCTGTGTGTGTGTGTACGTGACTGTTGAAGATTAACAGGCCCAATAACCACTGTATAATGAATCCTCTGGTGACCCTGACTGACCATGTCTCTAATCTGACGCAGATGGTGCAGGAGCTAGGGGAAAAACTCAGTTCTTTTGAGTTAGGCCAAGGTTCTTCCACTCCTCAGGCCTCCAGTCCGCATTTTGAGCCCCAGATTAAGCTCCCAGAACCCTTTTCTGGAGACTGGAAGAAGTTTCTCTCTTTTAAGGAGAGTTGCAGACTTTACTTCCGTTTGCGCCCCGTGTCCTCTGGCCCCGAGAGTTAGCGCGTGGGCATTATAATTTCCCGACTACAGGGTGATCCCCAGGACTGGGCGTTCTCTTTTTGGCACCAGCTGTTTAACTTCTGTGGAGGGGTTCTTTCAGGCCCTGGGTACCCTCTAAGATGAACCAGACAGGGCTCTGGTAGCCGAGACGGCTCTAAAGGCGCTGGTTCAGGGCAATCTACCTGTGGAGGATTATTGTACCCAATTCAGAAGGTGATGTGTCCCCTCAGGATGGAACGAACCAGCCCGGAAGAGTCAGTTCAGGTCAGGTCTGTCTGATAATTTAAAGGATCTTCTGGTCAGTTATCAACTTCCAGAGACCTTAGAGGAGATGGTGACCCTTGTTGTCCAACTTGACCGACGGGTTAGAGAGAGACGACAGGAGCGACAGTTCTCTTCCCAGATGGTGGTCCAGCCAGAGGCCTGTCCCGGAGACAACGCTGTGGTCTCCACCGAGGAACCCATGCAGGTTGGCATGACCCAAAGGAATGCTTTTACTGTGGAGATCCTGACCATTGGACCATTGGATCTACCAATGTCCTAAGAAGATCTTCTTTGTCAAGTCTCCTAAGGCAAGGCAACCTAAAGACCAGGTACACCCTGATTTTTCTAAATGTAAGCTTTTGGTACCCATTACGATTTATTTGGGGGTAGATAAATAGCCGGGTAAGGCCTTTATTGATTCTGGCTCAGCTGCCAGCTTTATTGACTGAGTACTCTGTAGTATTGGGTATTCCAATATTTGCTTTACCAACTCCTATCCATGCCATGGCTATTGATGCTACTCCTCTTATTGGTGGTACGGTGAGCTCATGTACCGCTGAGATTTCTCTAACCGTGGGTGTGTGCCACTCAGAGAGATGTTCCCTTTTAGTCCTGGAGAACCTACCAGTTGAGGTGGTACTACGGTTGCCTTGGCTCCGACTACATAACCCCAGTATAGATTGGCCCAAGGGGGAGTTGGTGGGATGGGGGCCTAAGTGTGACTCGTGCTTGTCCGTAGTACAGGCTGGGGCCTCAGTAAAGTCTGATACTTTACCCACTGTTGTTAGGGAATATTCTGATGTATTCTCATCACCAACCCTGGAGGTTCTACCCCCCCCCCCCCCGCCCCATATACCTTATGATTGTACTATAGAGCTAGTAGAGGGGGCCAAGTTTCCTAAGGGGCGAATTTATAATCTTTCTAAGCCCGGACCAAAAATTCCCTTTAGGGGTCTCCAACTACTGATAAAATATATCTTTATTTAAACCTATTAAAATACTCAATAAGGAAACTCTTAATATTAAAATTATCAGGGTTCTAGCAATGTATCAAAAATTAGTAAATTTCTATCTGCTGATAGTTGCTAATGGCAACTCATGGAACCAGTCCAAAATCAGCCTTTATATTGAATGGTATGCCTCACATATGCATTAGCTATGAGCGTGTTAGCATGTGGAAATTGGGAAGCTAATAGAACAATTTTTAGCAGCAGACGTGGAATATACCTGAGATGTAAATTTTATTTTATTATTTAATTTTATTTTTTTATTTCTTTATTATTTTTGTATTTTTATTATTTATTGTTGTTTTTATTTGTTTCATTTTATATTTTTGGATGTTGACCTCATATTTGTATATTAATCTCACCAGCTGATTAAGGTAGCAGCTTGCACACACTCCAAATGTAGCAGCATATCAAGGCATTCAATGACTCTTGATATGCCTATGTCCTGAGGAGGTTACAACTTGAGCAACAGAATAACAATTCTTATCTCCTCCAGTTCCTACACTCTGCATCCAATACAAGTCACTGTGTGTGCACTTCTTGCCTGCTACCTGCTAATTGCCTGCTACATTCATATTGCTCTATTCCCTGTTAGGATCGTCTTAGCTCCATGAGAGTTTTGTATTTAACTCTTTGTGGATGAGCTAGCCACTTATACACCAACAGTCGCACTGCCTGTAATGTGCGGATGATCACTCCAAATGCTTGTGTGTGAGCTTCTTGCCTGCTACCTGCTAGTTGCCTGCTACATTCAGATTGCTCTATTCCCTGTAAGGATCGTTCTTATCTCCATGAGAGTTTTGTATTTAACTCTCTGTGGATGAGCTATGCACTAATGCACCAACAGTCGCACTGCCTGTAATATGCTAACTCTTTGTGGATGAGCTAGCCACTTATGCACCAACAGTCGCACTGCCTGTAATATGCTGATGATCGCTCCTAATGCTTGTGGGTCTTTATCACTGGTCACTGTCTAAACCGGTAAGCGCTATACTAATGCACCCCTCCCGACATGTTTCGCCACTAGCGTGGCTTCGTCAGGGGAAGTGGGGTATTAGGTGTGCGCGCGCTTCTCATGACTAGAGTTGAGCGAACACCTGGATGTTCGGGTTCGAGAAGTTCGGCCGAACTTCCCGAAAATGTTCGGGTTCGGGATCCGAACCCGATCCGAACTTCGTCCCGAACCCGAACCCCATTGAAGTCAATGGGGACCCGAACTTTTCGGCACTAAAACGGCTGTAAAACAGCCCAGGAAAGGGCTAGAGGGCTGCAAAAGGCAGCAACATGTAGGTAAATCCCCTGCAAACAAATGTGGATAGGGAAATGAATTAAAATAAAAATTAAATAAATAAAAATTAACCAAAATCTATTGGAGAGAGGTCCCATAGCAGAGAATCTGGCTTCCCGTCACCCACCACTGGAACAGTCCATTCTCAGATATTTAGGCCCCGGCACCCAGGCAGAGGAGAGAGGTCCCGTAACAGACAATCCGGCTTCATGTCAGCAGAGAATTAGTCTGCATGTCATAGCAGAGAATCAGGCTTCACGTCAGCCACCAATGCAACAGTCCATTGTCAGATATTTAGGCCCAGCACCCAGGCAGAGGAGAGAGGTCCCGTAACAGAGGATCTGGCTTCATGTCAGCAGAGAATCAGTCTTCATATCATAGCAGAGAATCAGGCTTCACGTCACCCACCACTGCAACAGTCCATTTTCATAAATTTAGGCCCAGCACCCAGGCAGAGGAGAGAGGTCCCGTAACAGACAATCTGGCTTCATGTCAGCAGAGAATCAGTCTTCATGTCATAGCAGAGAATCAGGCTTCACGTCACCCACCACTGCAACAGTCCATTTTCATAAATTTAGGCCCAGCACCCAGGCAGAGGAGAGAGGTCCCGTAACAGACAATCTGGCTTCATGTCAGCAGAGAATCAGTCTGCATGTCATAGCAGAAAATCAGGCTTCACGTCAGCCACCACTGCAACAGTCCATTGTCAAATATTTAGGCCCAGCACCCAGGCAGAGGAGAGAGGTCCCGTAACAGACAATCTGGCTTCATGTCAGCAGAGAATTAGTCTGCATGTCATAGCAGAGAATGAGGCTTCACGTCAGCCACCACTGCAACAGTCCATTGGCATATATTTAGGCCCAGCACCCAGGAAGAGGAGAGAGGTCCCGTAACAGACAATCTGGCTTCATGTCAGCAGAGAATCAGTCTGCATGTCATAGCAGAAAATCAGGCTTCACGTCAGCCACCACTGCAACAGTCCATTGTCAGATATTTAGGCACAGCACCCAGGCAGAGGAGAGAGGTCCCGTAACAGACAATCTGGCTTCATGTCAGCAGAGAATTAGTCTGCATGTCATAGCAGAGAATGAGGCTTCACGTCAGCCACCACTGCAACAGTCCATTGGCATATATTTAGGCCCAGCACCCAGGAAGAGGAGAGAGGTTCCGTAACAGACAATCTGGCTTCATGTCAGCAGAGAATCAGTCTGCATGTCATAGCAGAAAATCAGGCTTCACGTCAGCCACCACTGCAACAGTCCATTGTCAGATATTTAGGCCCAGCACCCAGGCAGAGGAGAGAGGTCCCGTAACAGACAATCTGGCTTCATGTCAGCAGAGAATTAGTCTGCATGTCATAGCAGAGAATGAGGCTTCACGTCAGCCACCACTGCAACAGTCCATTGGCATATATTTAGGCCCAGCACACAGGCAGAGGAGAGGTTCATTCAACTTTGGGTAGCCTCGCAATATAATGGTAAAATGAAAATAAAAATAGGATTGAATGAGGAAGTGCCCTGGAGTACAATAATATATGGTTAAGGGGAGGTAGTTAATGTCTAATCTGGACAAGGGACGGACAGGTCCTGTGGGATCCATGCCTGGTTCATTTTTATGAACGTCAGCTTGTCCACATTGGCTGTAGACAGGCGGCTGCGTTTGTCTGTAACGACGCCCCCTGCCGTGCTGAATACACGTTCAGACAAAACGCTGGCCGCCGGGCAGGCCAGCACCTCCAAGGCATAAAAGGCTAGCTCTGGCCACGTGGACAATTTAGAGACCCAGAAGTTGAATGGGGCCAAACCATCAGTCAGTACGTGGAGGGGTGTGCACACGTACTGTTCCACCATGTTAGTGAAATGTTGCCTCCTGCTGACACGTTGCGTATAAGGTGGTGGTGCAGTTAGCTGTGGCGTGTTGACAAAAGTTTTCCACATCTCTGCCATGCTAACCCTGCCCTCAGAGGAGCTGGCCGTGACACAGCTGCCTTGGCGACCTCTTGCTCCTCCTCTGCCTTGGCCTTGGGCTTCCACTTGTTCCCCTGTGACATTTGGGAATGCTCTCAGTAGCGCGTCTACCAACGTGCGCTTGTACTCGCGCATCTTCCTATCACGCTCCAGTGCAGGAAGTAAGGTGGGCACATTGTCTTTGTAGCAGGGTGGCAACCCAGTAGTCCGCACAGGTTAAAATGTGGGCAACTCTGCTGTCGTTGCGCAGGCACTGCAGCATGTAGTCGCTCATGTGTGCCAGGCTGCCATGGGGTAAGGACAAGCTGTCCTCTGTGGGAGGCGTATCGTCATCGTCCTGCCTTTCCCCCCAGCAACGCACCAGTGATGGACCCGAGCTGCGTTGGGTGCCACCCCGCTGTGACCATGCTTCATCCTCATCCTCCTCCACCTCCTCCTCATCCTCGTTCTCCTCGTCCTCCAGTAGTGGGCCCTGGCTGGCCACATTTGTACCTGGCCTCTGCTGTTGCCAAAAACCTCCCTCTAAGTCACTTCGAAGAGACTGGCCTGAAAGTGCTAAAAATGACCCCTCTTCCTCCTCCTCCTCCTCCTCCTGGGCCACCTCCTCTTCCATCATCGCCCTAAGTGTTTTCTCAAGGAGACATAGAAGTGGTATTGTAACGCTGATAACGGCGTCATCGCCACTGGCCATGTTGGTGGAGTACTCGAAACAGCGCAACATGGCACACAGGTCTCGCATGGAGGCCCAGTCATTGGTGGTGAAGTGGTGCTGTTCTGTAGTGCGACTGACCCGTGCGTGCTGCAGCTGAAACTCCACTATGGCCTGCTGCTGCTCGCACAGTCTGTCCAGCATGTGCAAGGTGGAGTTCCACCTGGTGGGCACGTCGCATATGAGGCGGTGAGCGGGAAGGCCGAAGTTACGCTGTAGCGCAGACAGGCGAGCAGCAGCAGGATGTGAACGCCGGAAGCGCGAACAGACGGCCCGCACTTTATGCAGCAGCGCTGACATGTCGGGGTAGTTGTGAATGAACTTCTGCACCACCAAATTCAGCACATGCGCCAAGCAAGGGATGTGCGTCAAATTGGCTAGTCCCAGAGCTGCAACGAGATTTCGCCCATTATCACACACCACCAGGCCGGGCTTGAGGCTCACCGGCAGCAACCACTCGTCGGTCTGTTGTTCTATACCCTGCCACAACTCCTGTGCGGTGTGGGGCCTGTCCCCCAAACATATGAGTTTCAGAATGGCCTGCTGACGTTTACCCCGGGCTGTGCTGAAGTTGGTGGTGAAGGTGTGTGGCTGACTGGATGAGCAGGTGAAAGAAGAGGAGGAGGAAGCCGAGAAGGAGGAGGTGGCAACAGGAGGCAAAGAATGTTGCCCTGCGATCCTTGGCGGTGGAAGGACGTGCGCCAAACAGCTCTCCGCCTGGGGTCCAGCTGCTACTACATTTACCCAGTGTGCAGTTAGGGAGATATAGCGTCTCTGGCCGTGCTTACTGGTCCACGTATCTGTGGTTAGGTGGACCTTGCTACAGATGGCGTTGCGCAGTGCACACTTGATTTTATCGGATACTTGGTTGTGCAGGGAAGGCACGGCTCTCTTGGAGAAGTAGTGGCGGCAGGGAACAACATACTGTGGGACAGCAAGCGACATAAGCTGTTTGAAGCTGTCTGTGTCCACCAGCCTAAATGACAGCATTTCATAGGCCAGTAGTTTAGAAATGCTGGCATTCAGGGCCAGGGATCGAGGGTGGCTAGGTGGGAATTTACGCTTTCTCTCAAATGTTTGTGAGATGGAGAGCTGAACGCTGGCGTGTGACATGGTTGAGACGCTTGGTGACAGAGGTGGTGGTGGTGTTGGTGGTACATCCCCTGTTAGCTGGGCGGCAGGTGCCAACGTTCCTCCAGAGGCGGAGGAAGAGGCCGAGGCGGCAGCAGCAGAAGAGGCCGAGGCGGCAGCAGCAGAAGAGGCCGAGGCGGCAGCAGCAGAAGAGGTAGCAGGGGGAGCCTGAGTGACTTCCTTGGTTTTTTAAGGTGTTTACTCCACTGCAGTTCATGCTTTGCATGCAGGTGCCTGGTCATGCAGGTTGTGCTCAGGTTCAGAACGTTAATGCCTCGCTTCAGGCTCTGATGGCACAGCGTGCAAACCACTCGGGTCTTGTCGTCAGCACATTGTTTGAAGAAGTGCCATGCCAGGGAACTCCTTGAAGCTGCCTTTGGGGTGCTCGGTCCAAGATGGCGGCGGTCAGTAGCAGGCTACTTGGCGGCGGGTGTTCTGCTTTTGCCCACTGCTCCCTCTTTTGCTACGCTGTTGGCTCGGTCTCACCACTGCCTCTTCCTCCGAACTGTGAAAGTCAGTAACACGACCTTCATTCCATCTGGGGTCTAGGACCTCATCGTCCCCTGCATCGTCTTCCACCCAGTCTTGATCCCTGACCTCCTGTTCAGTCTGCACACTGCAGAAAGACGCAGCAGTTGGCACCTGTGTTTCGTCATCATCAGAGACATGCTGAGGTGCTATTCCCATGTCCTCATCATCAGGAAACATAAGTGGTTGTGCGTCAGTGCAGTCTATGTCTTCCACCGCTGGGGAAGGGCTAGGTGGATGCCCTTGGGAAACCCTGCCAGCAGAGTCTTCAAACAACATAAGAGACTGCTGCATAACTTGAGGCTCAGACAGTTTCCCTGATATGCATGGGGGTGATGTGACAGACTGATGGGGTTGGTTTTCAGGCGCCATCTGTGCGCTTTCAGCAGAAGACTGGGTGGGAGATAATGTGAACGTGCTGGATCCACTGTCGGCCACCCAATTGACTAATGCCTGTACCTGCTCAGGCCTTACCATCCTTAGAACGGCATTGGGCCCCACCATATATCGCTGTAAATTCTGGCGGCTACTGAGACCTGAGGTAGTTGGTACACTAGGACGTGTGGATGTGGCAGAACGGCCACGTCCTCTCCCAGCACCAGAGGGTCCACTAACACCACCACGACCATGTCCACGTCCGCGTCCCTTACTAGATGTTTTCCTCATTGTTATGGTTCACCACAACAACAAAAATATTATTTGGCCCAATGTATTGTATTCAAATTCAGCTGAATATAAATTTGAGGCCTAGTATTTAGGCGCTGGGTGACCGGTATGGATTTAGTGACAGAATTAGACTTGGAAATGCACAGTAGCGTGTGTGTGAAGTTATTCTGAATGACCCTATGTGCACCTTGAATATTATATACCCTTTTAGGGATAGATTTCAAATAGCTCTGATATAGCAGAAACCACTAAATTATGAAATTGTTAAATTGGGAATTGTATTTCAACCCAGAACAAAAAATGTGCTTTGACGGACACTAAATAACTTGCCCATCCACAACAGGACAGCGGTAACGACAGATTTAGCGGGATATAAATTTGAGGCCTAGTATTTAGGCGCTGGGTGACCGGTATGGATTTAGTGACAGAATTAGACTTGGAAGTGCACAGTAGCGTGTGTGTGAAGTTATTCTAAATGACCCTATGTGCACCTTGAATATTATATACCCTTTTAGGGATAGATTTCAAATAGCTCTGATATAGCAGAAACCACTAAATTATGAAATTGCCAAATTGGGAATTGTATTTCAACCCTGAACAAAAAATGTGCTTTAACGGACACTAAATAACTTGCCCAGCCACAACAGTACAGCGGTAACGACAGATTTAGCGGGATATAAATTTGAGGCCTAGTATTTAGGCGCTGGGTGACCAGTATGGATTTAGTGACAGAATTAGATTTGGAAATGCACAGTAGCGTGTGTGTGAAGTTATTCTGAATGACCCTATGTGCACCTTGAATATTATATACCCTTTTAGGGATAGATTTCAAATAGCTCTGATATAGCAGAAACCACTAAATTATGAAATTGCCAAATTGGGAATTGTATTTCAACCCTGAACAAAAAATGTGCTTTAACGGACACTAAATAACTTGCCCAGCCACAACAGTACAGCGGTAACGACAGATTTAGTGGGATATAAATTTGAGGCCTAGTATTTAGGCGCTGGGTGACCGGTATGGATTTAGTGACAGAATTAGACTTGGAAATGCACAGTAGCGTGTGTGTGAAGTTATTCTGAATGACCCTATGTGCACCTTGAATATTATATACCCTTTTAGGGATAGATTTCAAATAGCTCTGATATAGCAGAAACCACTAAATTATGAAATTGCTAAATTGGGAATTGTATTTCAACCCTGAACAAAAAATGTGCTTTAACGGACACTAAATAACTTGCCCAGCCACAACAGTACAGCGGTAACGACAGATTTAGCGGGATATAAATTTGAGGCCTAGTATTTAGGCGCTGTGTGACCGGTATGGATTTACTAACAGAATTAGACTTGGAAATGCACAGTAGCGTGTGTGTGAAGTTATTCTGAATGACCCTATGTGCACCTTGAATATTATATACCCTTTTAGGGATAGATTTCAAATAGCTCTGATATAGCAGAAACCACTAAATTATGAAATTGCTAAATTGGGAATTGTATTTCAACCCTGAACAAAAAATGTGCTTTGACGGACACTAAATAACTTGCCCAGCCACAACAGTACAGCGGTAACGACAGATTTAGCGGGATATAAATTTGAGGCCTAGTATTTAGGCGCTGGGTGACCGGTATGGATTTAGTGACAGAATTAGACTGGGATATGGCCAAAAAATAACCACACTATTGCTGGTTAAATGCACTTGGTGTGACAGCTTGACCAACCACACTACTGAGGGTTAAATGCACTTGGTGACGGGCGCAGCTTGCCCCTGATGTAGTATATGGCCAAAAAATGAACAGACTATTGCTGGTTAAATGCACTTGGTGTGACAGCTTGACCAACCACACTACTGAGGGTTAAATGCACTTGGTGACAGGCGCAGCTTGCCCCTGATGTAGTATATGGCCAAAAATTGAACAGACTATTGCTGGTTAAATGCACTTGGTGTGACAGCTTGACCAACCACACTACTGAGGGTTAAATGCACTTGGTGACGGGCGCAGCTTGCCCCTGATGTAGTATATGGCCAAAAAATAAACAGACTATTGCTGGTTAAATGCACTTGGTGTGACAGCTTCACCCTGATGTAGGCTTTAGCCAAAAAACAACCACACCATTGAGGGTTAAATGCACTTGGTGACAGGCGCAGCTTGCCCCTGATGTAGTATATGGCCAAAAAATAAACAGACTATTGCTGGTTAAATGCACTTGGTGTGACAGCTTCACCCTGATGTAGGCTTTAGCCAAAAAACAACCACACCATTGAGGGTTAAATGCACTTGGTTGCAGCTTGGATGCACTTGGTCGCAGCACCGCACAAGACACAAAATGGCCGCCGATCACCCCAGAAAAAAGTGACTGACAAACGGTCTGGGCAGGCTAAAAACAGTGAGCATTTGAATTTCAGCAGCTCAATGATGCACAGCTGCTGATCGATCGATTAATCAAGTCCTTTGGAGGAGTTAATCTGCTTTATCTCGCCCTACTGTCGCAGCCGCAACCTCTCCCTACGCTAATCAGAGCAGAGTGACGGGCGGCGCTATGTGACTTCAGCTTAAATAGAGGCTGGGTCACATGGTGCTCTGGCCAATCACAGCCATGCCAATAGTAGGCATGGCTGTGACGTCCTCATGGGGCAAGTAGTATGACGCTTGTTGATTGGCTGCTTTGCAGCCTTTCAAAAAGCGCCAAGAAAGCGTCACGAAAGCGCCAAGAAAGCAACGAACACCGAACCCAAACCCGGACTTTTCCGAAAATGTCCGGGTTCGGGTCCGTGTCACGGACACCCCAAAATTCGGTACGAACCCGAACTATACAGTTCGAGTTCGCTCATCCCTACTCATGACCTCTATTTCTATGCCGCTTATTCCCTCCCATACTACATTCCTAGCCAGTTAGCATTTAGCTATCCTTTGATCGACTACTTCTTTATCTATTAGGTACGAGCGCTTCCTCCGACGTCTGTCTTGTGTGCTCCTAGTCCTTTAAAGGGTTTCTACCACCTCATTTTGACCGAATTAGCTTTCAGACATTAGCGATCTGCTGGTGTCTGATCTCCATAACCATGCAATTCTCAGACCTTTGTGTGGAGCCATTTCATTAAAAAACTAACTTTTATTCCTATGCAAATGAGCCTCTAGGTGCTATGGGGGCATCTTTTCAGCACCTAGAGGCTCGGTCTACTCACCCTGTATGCCGCCCCGCTCGTCCGTCAAGCCCGCCCATCTCGTCTTGAATGCCTGCCTCCATCTCAGCCATCGGATGAATTCTCGCACCTGCGCCGTTCACTTCTGTCTTCGGCACAGGCGCAGTGAGTGAATGATGCGCTCCTGGTGCCAGATTCCTCACTGCGCCGAATACGTCACAGTGAGGAAGCCGGCATCAGACTAGCAATTTGCCAACCAATGCTACCTGCATATTATTTTAAAGGGGCCAGTCAGATTACTATACATATTATTAGGCAGATAAATATAAGTACCTATGAGATTTGCAAGATCTGTGAATAGGGGTTATTTCCCCAAAAGTTGTGCCCTAACATTGGAAAATACTTCCGTGGTATTGAAGGTTTTGGCAGGCTTCTTGACACAGGGTATAAATAAAGATAACTTCACTCAAGAAGCAAATCAAGTTTTTTCAAATCAAGCTATCCTGTTAAACAACACGGATATACAAATAGGTTTTTAAAATCTGGGTAAAACCTGTAAGCAATACTATCGCTCCTGGGGGGAAATAGCCATCCTTGAGACATACATTAACCCAAAAATTGTCTATAGGGGCCTGAAAAATACATTAAGACCTAATATCCACACAGAGGACCCAGAATATATAAAAGGTTGGTATAATATCCTCACAGAGAATTCATTGAGACTTATGAGATTCATGGTAAAATATGAAAGACGCTATTTTGAATGTACATCAGAACAACTAAATCAGGAAATAACGGAAATACTTACGTTCGGACAACATCCGGATTTACAAAACTCAGGAGTCCAGATTACAGAAAAACTTGGAGGCCCTAAAGGAGGAAATAAAAGAAAGAAAACATTGGAAATACATCCGTGACAAACTAGATTTTGACACGGATCGTATATATAATTGGAAAAATAGACAAAGTTATCCTGTTAGGAACACCATGTACGCGGATTTCTCAGAGTCCGAGAGCTCTGGGGCTGAAACCACAAGTAATAAAGACCCAAATAGGGGGGGGGGGGGGTACAAAAAGAAAGGTCCGGTATAATATATTTCGCAATCAGAAAATAACAATCAGAATGTACTTAGCCCCCACAAAATGGAGAACCGTCCTTTTTGGGTGGCTTTGTATTTTCCAATACAGCTGGTCTGGGACCTCAGAGCCAAAGGGACAATACCATTTCAACAAGACTCAAATCAACGGTAGAAGAGCAGAATACCATAATGACAACATCATCAGTATTGACACATGGAGGCACGAATATTACAAATGCTATAGTGCAACAGAATTAGGGACAAACAATACCAGGACAACCAAATTTGTTTGCGACACCACCCATAGCCCCCCTTTTTTTTAGGACAGAGCAATGTCAAACTGAGGGACAGGGACAAATGGGGTTACAACGCAAAATAACTGATAGTACAATGGAAAATCTGGAGACCACCCAGATTATAAACCTGTCAGCACTATCTCTATCAGAGGCACAAAGCACATTATTGAAAAAAGGACTTACATTCACACCAGTACCACGCTTTGACAAATTTAATTAGGCAAAGGATAATAATTTATTTGCACAACAATGGATACTGTCAAATTAATCCAGAAAGAGCAACAAGCTCTGCAGACTCTAGAAAGCTTGCATTTGGAAAGTGAAGGCTTCCTTTCTGAGATCAGTCCCCCACTGACAGATCTAAAACCCAGACCCATTTTTGCAAAAAAAATGACATTTTTCACTTTCAGCTGTAAAATTTTGCAAAAAAAAACGACATCTATATATAAATTTTCCGCTAAATTTATTGTTCTACATGTCTTTGATTAAAAAAAAATGGGCAAAAAAAAAAAAATGTTTTGGGTAAAAGTTATAGCGTTTACAAACTATGGTACAAAAATGTGAATTTCCGCTTTTTGAAGCAGCTCTGACTTTCTGAGCACCTGTCATGTTTCCTGAGGTTCTACAATGCCCAGACAGTAGAAAAACCCCACAAATGACCCAATTTCGGAAAGTAGACACCCTAAGGTATTCGCTGATGGGCATAGTGAGTTCATAGAACTTTTTATTTTTTGTCACAAGTTAGCGGAAAATGATGATTGATTAACTTGTGACAAAAAATAAAAACTTCCATGAACTCACTATGCCCATCACAAAATACCTTGGGGTGTCTTCTTTCCAAAATGGGGTCACTTGTGGCGTAGTTATACTGCCCTGGCAATTTAGGGGCCCATATGTGTGAGAAGTAGTTTGCAATCAAAATCTGTAAAAAATGACCGGTGAAATCCAAAAGGTGCACTTTGGAATGTGGGTCCCTTTGCCCACCTAGGCTGCAAAAAAGTGTCACACATCTGGTATCGCCGTACTCAGGAGAAGTTGGGGAATGTGTTTTGGGGTGTCATGTTACATATACCCATGCTGGATGAGAGAAATATCTTGGCAAAAGACAACTTTTCCAATTTTTTTTATACAATGTTGGCATTTGACCAAGATATTTATCTCACCCAGCATGGGTATATGTAAAATGACATCCCAAAACACATTCCCCAACTTCTCCTGAGTACGGCGATACCACATGTGTGACACTTTTTTGCAGCCAAGGTGGGCAAAGGGGCACATATTCCAAAGTGCACCTTTCGGATTTCGCAGGCCATTTTTTACACATTTTGATTGCAAACTACTTCTCACACATATGGGCCCCTAAAATCCTAGAGCAGTATAACTACCACACAAGTGACCTCATTTTGGAAAGAAGACACCCCAAGGTATTCCGTGAGGGGCATGGCGAGTTCCTAGAATTTTTTATTTTTTGTCACAAGTTAGTGGAATATGAGACTTTGTAAGAAAATAAAAAAATAATAAAAATCATCATTTTCCGCTAACTTGTGACAGAAAATAAAAAATTCTAGGAACTCGCCATGCCCCTCACGGAATACCTTGGGGTGTCTTCTTTCCAAAATGGGGTCACTTGTGGTGTAGTTATACTGCCCTGGCATTCTAGGGGCCCTAATGTATGGTAAGTAGTTTGAAATCAAAATGTGTAAAAAATGACCTGTGGAATCCTAAAGGTGCTCTTTAGAATGTGTGCCCCTTTGCCCACCTTGGCGGTAAAAAAGTGTCACACATATGGTATCGCCGTACTCAGGAGAAGTACATATACCCATGCTGGGTGAGAGAGATATCTTGGCAAAAGACAACTTTTCCCATTTTTTTTATACAAAGTTGGCATTTGACCAAGATATTATCTCACCCAGGATGGGTATATGTAAAATGACACCCCAAAACACATTGCCCAACTTCTCCTGAGTACGGCGATACCAGATGTGTGACACTTTTTTGCAGCCTAGATGCGCAAAGCGGCCAAAATTCCTTTTAGGAGGGCATTTTTAGACATTTGGATCCCAGACTTCTTCTCACGCTTTCGGGCCCCTAAAAAGCAAGGGCAGTATAAATACCCCACATGTGACCCCATTTTGGAAAGAAGACACCCCAAGGTATTCAATGAGGGGCATGGCGAGTTCATAGAATTTTTTTGGGGCACAAGTTAGCGGACATTTTTTTTTTTTTTTTTGTATTTTCTCACAAAGTCTCCCTTTCCACTAACTTGGGACAAAAATGTCAATCTTTCATGGACTCAATATGCCCCTCACGGAATACCTTGGGGTGTCTTCTTTCCTAAATGGGGTCACATGTGGGGTATTTATACTGCCCTGGCATTTTAGGGGCCCTAAAGCGTGAGAAGAAGTCTGGAATATAAATGTCTAAAAAATGTTACGCATTTGGATTCCGTGAGGGGTATGGTGAGCTCATGTGAGATTTTCTTTTTTGACAAAAGTTAGTGGAATATGAGACTTAGTAAGAAAAAAAAAAAAAAATCCGCTAACTTGGGCCCAAAAAAATGTCTGAATGGAGCCTTACAGGGGATGATCAATGACAGGGGGGTGATCACCCCCCTGTCATTGATCACCCCCCTGTAAGGCTCCATTCAGACGTCCGTATGATTTTTACGGATACACGGATACATGGATCGGATCCGCAAAACGCATACGGACGTCTGAATGGAGCCTTACAGGGGGGTGATCAATGACAGGGGGGTGATCAATGACAGGGGGTGATCAGGGAGTGTATATGAGGTGATCCCCCTGTCATTGATCACCCCCCTGTAAGGCTCCATTCAGACGTCCGTATGCGTTTTGCGGATCCGATCCATGTATCCGTGGATCCGTAAAAATCATACGGACGTCTGAATGGAGCCTTACCAGGGGGGTGATCAATGACAGGGGGGTGATCAATGACAGGGGGTGATCAGGGAATCTATATGGGTGATCACCCGCCTGTCATTGATCACCCCCCCTGTAAGGCTCCATTCAGACGTCCGTATGTGTTTTGCGGATCCGATCCATGTATCCGTGGATCCGTAAAAATCATACGGACGTCTGAACGGAGCCTGACAGGGGGGTGATCAATGACAGGGGGGTGATCAGGGAGTCTATATGGGGTGATCAGGGGTTCATAAAGGGTTAATAAGTGACGGGGGGGTGTAGTGTAGTGTTTTGTGGTACTTTACACAGCTACCTGTGTCCTCTGGTGGTCGATCCAAACAAAAGGGACCACCAGAGGACCAGGTAGCAGGTATATTAGACGCTGTTATCAAAACAGTGTCTAATATATCTGTTAGGGGTTAAAAAAATCACATCTCCAGCCTGCCAGCGAGCGATCGCCGCTGGCAGGCTGGGGATCCACTCGCTTACTTTCAGTTCCTGTGAGCGCACGCGCCTGTGTTCGCGCGTTCACAGGAAGTCTCGGCTCTCGCGAGATGACGCGTATATGCGTCACTCTACGCAGAGCTGCCGCCTCTGGACTGCAGATCTGCGTTAGGCGGTCCGGAGGCGGTTAATATCGAAAGAAGAATTTGAATTTCTGTACAACAATAGCCCGACTATTCCTACATTTTATGCACTACCAAAGGTGCACAAAAATAAGAATCCAATACCTGGACATCCGATAGTTTCAGGGAATGATTCCCTGACACAATCAGCCAGCGAATATGTTGATGAAGTGTTGAGACCGTTTGTGACATCATTACCTTCACACATTATGGATACCACTGATGTATTGACCAAAATCAGGGATGTCTCACTGTCTCCATCAACATATCTGGCAAGTTTGGACGTGGAGGCTTTGTACAGTAACATTGATCACGAATTAGGAATCAAAGCTACCAAATACTTTCTGGATACTAAAAGCACATGTTTCCACAAACACAACGAATTTGTTTTGTCACTGTTGAGATTTATATTAACTCACAATTATTTCCTATGTAGCGGTACCTTTTACCAGCAGATGAAGGGTACCCCTATGGGGACTCCTTGTGCACCGACTTTTGCAAAAAAATTTTTGGGGTGGTAGGAGGACACTATAGTTTTTTCAGACACACTCGCACGATTCACTAGTCACATTTTATTTTGGGGTAGATTTATTGATGATGATTTGTTATTTTGGGAGGGTGAAAAACAGGATTTCATTGAATTTGTCCATATACTGAATGACAATCGGATAGGAATGCATTTTACCTATGAAATCCATCCAAGTCAAATTTGTTTTCTGGACTTAACTATCCAGAAGGAGGAATACGGTCAGATATTAACGGAAATCTATCGTAAGCCTACCTCGACGAACAGTCTCCTCCACTGGACAAGTTGGCATCCAACAGCATTGAAGAAGGGAGTACCGGTGGGTCAGTATTTAAGAGCAAGGAGAAACTGTACCACAGAAGAGACCTTTAATAAGGAAGCATATGAGCTCTATAAGCGATTTAGAGCAAGAGGTTACCCCCGTAAATGCCTAAAAAGGGCGTTTAATCGTGCAAAAGGCGCAAATAGAGAGGATTTAATATAATAGAAATATAATAAAAATTCTATACAGGATAGTGAAAAGGATAAGATGTATTGGTACCTATGATTGCAATAACCAACAGATAATGACGATCCAAAAAAACCATTGGAAGATACTTACCAGTGATGGAGAGCTGAGCACAGTTGTGTCACCATATCCGAGCGTCACGGACAGAATCTCAGGGACAAGCTTGTTCACAGTTTCCTCCCTAATAGAGAAACAACAAGTGAAAACTGGTTAAAATCTAGCACTGTTGGTTCCTTTCCGTGTGGTAATTGCACATTGTGCAAATATGTACCTAGAATGAAGAAATTCAAAAATCCAATAGATGGACGTGAATACACGATAAGGGACTTTTTAAATTGCCGCACCAGTGGCATTATCTATGTCACATCATGTAATTGTTCAAAATGATATGTGGGTAAAACCACACAGAAATTAAGATGGAGGATATCAGGACACATCAGTGCCATCAATACTGAAAAACACATATTACTTATGCCCACGGTGGAAATCTTGAAGTCCTTAAATTTTGGGGACTGGTGAAGATAAAATTGGGACCGAGGAGCGGCAATTTAGATCAAAAGCTGCTTCAGGAAGAAGCTAGATGGATCCACAGATTACAAATCCTGAGCCCAAAAGGCATAAATGAGGGCTTTTCATATACAGCCTTCATTTAATATAAAACAAACATAACCCCCCCAAAAAAAGAAAATTATATATTATTATAGATTACACAATAAGGGACGTGAAGAGACCCTCTTAGAAGAAAAGAATACCTCCCCATGTTATCTGGCACAGTACTAGCCTAATAATAAATGTCAATACGACCTTGTAAACCTTATCGGCAAATGTGAGTTTGATATAACTGAGATCTTAATGAGAGTACTTATATTTAACTGCCTAATAATATGTATAGCAATCTGACTGGCCCCTTTAAAATAGTATGCAGGTAGCAGTGGTTGGCAAATTGCTAGCCATTCCTCTAGAAAAATTAGCCCATGGCCGTGGTGATCAATAATACATTTGCTATGGAGAAGCAATCCAAATGTCAATATGATGATAATGGCACTCACAATAGTTTCCACACAACAATATGGTATGGTAAAATAGTGAAGATTTGCTATTATATACAGCTCATGATGTGACTATTGGACAAGGGGAGCCGAGGAAACTGAGGAGTGACCATATATCATATTTAGCTATTAGCGATTCATCATTATGGGGCTTACTTATAACAGTGATATAGCTCACAAAAAGGACCAGTGGACTGACAGTGAATGACATCTTACGTCATGAAGAGGGGAGGAAACATCAACTACCTTGCTTGCCAGTGACGGGTTAAAGGACTAGGAGCGCACAAGACAGACGTCAGAGGAAGCGCTCGTACCTAATAGGTAAAGAAGTTAGGATAGCTAAGTGCTAACTGGCTAGGAATGTAGTATGGGAGGGAATAAGCGGCATAGAAATAGACGGCATCCTAATACCCCACTTCCCCTGACGAAACGTGTCGGGAGGGGTGCATTAGTATAGCGCTTACCTGTTTAGACAGCGACCAGTGATAAAGACCCACAAGCATTAGGAGCGATCGTCAGCATATTACAGGCAGTGCGACTGTTGGTGCATAAGTGGCTAGCTCATCCACAAAGAGTTAGCATATTACAGGCAGTGCGACTGTTGGTGCATAAGTGGCTAGCTCATCCACAAAGAGTTAGCATATTACAGGCAGTGCGACTGTTGATGCATAAGTGGCTAGCTCATCCACAAAGAGTTAGCATATTACAGGCAGTGCGACTGTTGGTGCATAAGTGGCTAGCTCATCCACAAAGAGTTAGTATATTACAGGCAGTGCGACTGTTGGTGCATAAGTGGCTAGCTCATCCACAAAGAGTTAGCATATAACAGGCAGTGCGACTGTTGGTGCATAAGTGTCTAGCTCATCCACAAAGAGTTAGCATGAACTCGTTAGTAACCAGGAAATTCTCTCCCACGAAGAGAAACTACGACATAGGGAATAGGAAGCTGCTGGCCATTAAATGGGCATTTGAAGAGTGGAGGCATTTTCTGGAGGGGGCAAGGCATTGTGTAACTGTTGTCACTGACCATAAAAACCCTATGTTTCTCGAGTCTGCTAAGAGGTTGAATCCCCGTCAAGCCAGATGGGCTCTTTTTTTTTTACTCGTTTTGATTTTTCCATTACGTTCAGGCCTGGAAATAAAAATGTGAAGGTGGACGCATTATCTCGGAGCTTCCATTCTTTTCAACCTACTGAGGTACCACCTGAATCCATCCTACCAGCAAAAATCTTGATAGCAGCTCTAATCCAGAATAACTCGGCTCGCATTAGTTCTGAACAACATATGGCACCTAACAGATAAGTACAATTTTGTCTCCAGCTGTTGGGCGAGTGTCACGATTCTGCCTTTTGTGGACATCTGGGTGTTGAGGGCACTAAGGATCTGGTTTCTAGATCTTATTGGTGGCCCACTCTAATTAGGGATGTCAAGTCCTACGTGTCAGCCTGTGAGGTTTGTGCCAGGTCCAAGACACCTAGGACTCGCCCTACTGATAACCTACAATCCCTACCCATTCCCAGTAGACCCTGGTCCCATATCTTGATGGACCTACCGCCAGCAGAGGGTAAGACTGTGGTTTGGGTAGTGGTCGATAGGTTTAGCAAGATGGTCCATTTAATTTCCCTGTCTAAACTCCCGAATGCCAAAACCCTGGCGTCTATTTTTGTGAAAGAAATTGTTCGATTGCATGGTATCCCAGAAAATATTGTTTCTGACAGGGGTGTGCAGTTTGCATCCAAATTCTGGAGGGCCTTTTGTCAAAAATGTCAAATTTCATTGTCTTTTTCCTCTGCCTACCACCCTGAGAGTAATGGGCAAACTGAACGCCTTAATCAGTCTGTGGAGCAATTCTTGAGGTTGTATGTTGATTATGACCAGCAATTATGGGTTAAATTTCTTCCATTGGCTGAATTTGCTTTGAATAACTGTGTCAATTCTTCTGCTGGGGTTTCACCTTTCTTTTGTAACCATGGTTTCCATCCTCGTTTTCATTCTGGGTCATCTGTCTCCTCCTCTAACCCTGAGGCAGATAGGCTCTCTTCTAAACTGTGCACAGTTTGGGCCCGGGTTCAATTGAACTTAGAAAAGGCTCAAAGTTCTCAGAAACTCAAGGCCGATAGGAGACGTTCAAGGGGGGTGAATTTTCAGGTTGGGGATAAGGTATGTTTGTCCTCCAAGAATCTCTCTTAAGGTAGATTCTAAAAAGTTTGCTCCTCGTTTTATTGGACCATATATGATCACGGAGGTGATTAATCCAGTATCATTTGGGTTGGAGCTGCCCGAGTCACTCCACATTCATAATGTGTTCCATAAATCTCTACTTAAAAAATATTTTGAACCGGTAGTACCATAGAAAGTCTCGCCTCTGCCGGTTCTTGTTAATGATGCTGTTGAGTATGTGGTGTCTAAAATAGTGGATGTCAGGAAGGTGCGTCATTCCTTGCAGTACCTGATTCACTGGAAGGGGTATGGACCTGAAGAGAGACCTTGGGTACCTGCCAGGGAGGTTCATGCTCCTAGACTAAATTTCATTTAGGACACCCTGAAAGGCCATCGCCTGAAGTTTTGGGTCCGGTGGCCCCTCGTAAAAGGGGGGGTACTGTAACGGGGTGCCGAAGGCGCACTCGGTCTCCCATCAGCCGCAGACCTGCTGCTTAGCTTCGGGAGCGAGGATCTGTGTTTGACCTCGTTCCCAGGACGGCTTTGCTAGCTGGGAGGCTCCCTGCTCCTAGGTCTGTCTTGAGCGCTGAGCTCATCACTCGGTGCTCGACTGGTCGGTCTGTCGGTCATGTGACGCTGGCCACGTCGTTGCCTGGTAATTTAGGTTCCTGGCATTTGTTGGATACCTGTATACTTACCTGATTTTGTTACCTGACGATCCTTTGCCTGCTCCTCCTGTACTGCACATCCCTCCTGATATTTTGACCTGACTATTCTTTGCCGACTCTTTTGGTACTTCTCGACTCTCCTGGTATTTATGACCCCGACTTCTCCTGACCATTCTTTGCTTATCCCTCTGTACTGCGTTGTCCTCTTGATTTTGACCCAGTCTGTTTACTATCCGTTATTTGTCTTGTCTGTCCTTCCCACACGTATCCTAAGTTAGGGACTGCCATCCAGTTGTCCCCTGTCATCAGGACTCGTGAGGCAAGCGCGCAGGGCCAGGGGTGAGGGTGGAGCGTAGTGGTCACTATGTGTGTGTGTGTGTACGTGACCGTTACACTCAATATAGTTATACAATGTGTGTTTCACAATTCAGAGTGTACCATTTTAAATCTCTAAGTAAAAACACCTGAAATAGTAGTCCAAAATCTATGACAGAGCATCTCCAGTCAGTCCGTAGGTGTTCGGGGAATGACTAACTGTAATACAAGTGTACAACTTGTGTTTTACAATCCAGAGTGCACCATTTTAAATGTCTAAGTGAAAACACCTAAAATAGTAGGCAGACATCTGTAACAAGGCATCTCTAGACTGTTCAGTTGTTAGTGTGGGGGGTGGAGGAGGATGATGACGGTGACACTGGCCACAACACCCATTCCTTTTCAGTAGGAGCCAGGGCCGGAAAGAACTGGCTCCTTGGGCACGCTGGCCAGAATGGCGAGCTGAATGCTTGCTTGCTTATGCACTGACAGGTGTATCATTCACATCAAACAGTCTGATGATTACTGGATAGCCATGCTTTTAGACCCTCACTGTCGTAGCAAAATTAACCGCCTCCCGACCGCCTAATGCAGGGATGCATCCTGCGAGCGGTCGGTTTGTTCCTCGTAGACGCATATACGCGTCATCTCACGAGACGCAAGATTTCCTGTGAAGGCGTGCTCACAGGAGCGCGCCTTCACAGGATCGCAAGGTAAACGAGTTGATCTACAGCCTGCCAGTGGCGATCATTCGCTGGCAGGCTGTAGATGCGATTTTTTTTTTTTAAACCCAAAAAGGTATATTAGACGCTGTTTTGTTAACAGCGTCTAATATACCCTATACCTGGTCCTCTGGTGGTTCCTTTTGCTTGGTTCGACCACCAGAGGACACAGGCAGCTCTGTAAGTAGCACCAATCACCAAACTACACTACACCCCCCCTGTCACTTATGAATCCCTTATTAACCCCTGATCACCCCATATAGACTCCCTGATCACCCCCCTGTCATTGACCACCCCCCTGTAAGGCTCCATTCAGACGTCCGTATGTGTTTTGCGGATCCACGGACACCGGCAATGTGCTTTCCGCATTTTACGGATCCGCACATTGCCAGAACTATATAGAAAATGCCTTTTCTTGTCCGCAATTGCGCACAAGAATAGGACATGTTCTATAGGCTCTACAAAAAAATGCAGTGTTCACCCGATCAAGCCTGATCTTGTGCGCACACTTGTGTTCAGTCCGCCCCACCGCAGTGACAGAATTTTTTTCTTCTGATCACTGCAAAAACAACGTAAAATCGCTGCGGCACTATAAAGATCACTTTTGAGGGGCATGGCGAGTTCATAGAAGTTTTTTGGGGGGGCACAAGTAGGGATGAGCAAACCGAATTTTGGGGTGTCCGTGATACGGACCGGAACCCGGACATTTTCGTAAAAGTCCGGGTTCGGGTAGGGTGTTCGTCGCTTTCTTGGCACTTTTTGAAAGGCTGCAAAGCAGCCAATCAACAAGCGTCATATTACTTGCCCCAAGAGGCCATCACAGCCATGCCTACTATTGGCATGACTGTGATTGGCCAGTGCAGCATGTGACCCAGCCTCTGTTTAAGCTGGAGTCACGTAGCACCGCACGTCACTCTGCTCTGAACAGTGTAGGGAGAGGTTGCAGCTGCAACTGTTAGGGCGAGATTAGGCAGTGATTAACTCCTCCAAAACACTTAAGTCAGTGATCGATCTACAGCTGTGGATCATTGAACTGCTGCTATTCAATTGCTCACTGTTTTTAGGCTGCCCAGAGCGTTTTTCAGTAACTTTTTTCTGGGGTGATCGGCGGCCATTTTGTGTCTTGTGGTGCGCCAGCACAAGCTGCCACCAAGTGCATTTAACCATCAATAGTGTGGTTATTTTTTGGCTATAATCCTACATCAGGGGCAAGCTGTCACCAAGTGCATTTAACCATCAATAATGTGGTTATTTTTTGGCTATGTCCTACATCAGGGGCTTGGCTGTGCGTGCTATTTTATTGAGGGGTGAAATACAATTGCCAAAATAGCAGTACCCTAAATCTGGTGTTTCAGCTGTGGCCAGCCAATTGTAATACTGTCTGCTGTCTGGCAAAGGATATATTTTTGTTCAGGGTTGAAATACAATTCCCAACTTAGCAATTTCCTAAATTAGTGGTTTCTGCTGTATCAGGCCTACTTTCAATCTATTCATTAAAAGGGTATATTAGATTCAAGGTGCTAATAGGGTCATTCTCAATAACTTCACACACACGCTACTGTGCAATTCCAAGTCTAATTCTGTCTGTAAACGTATACCTGTCACCCAGCGCCTAAATAATAGGCCTCAAATTTATATTCATCTAAATCTGTGGTTATTGCTGAGGCTGGTCAAGTTATTTTGGGTCCGTCAAAGCACAGTTTTTGTTCTGGGTTGAAATACAATTCCCAACTTAGCAATTCTCTAAATTAGTGGTTTCTGCTGTATCAGGCCTACTTTAAATCTATCCCTAAAAGGGTATATTAGATTCAAGGTGCTGATAGGGTAATTCTCAATAACTTCACACACACGCTACTGTACATTTCCAAGTCTAATTCTGTCTGTAAACGTATACCTGTCACCCAGCGCCTAAATAATAGGCCTCAAATTTATATTCAGCTAAATCTGTGGTTATTGCTGTAGCTGGTCAAGTTATTTTGTGTCCATCAAAGCACAGTTTTTGTTCTGGGTTAAAATACAATTCCCAACTTAGCAATTTCCAAAATTAGTGGTTTCTGCTGTATCAGGCCTACTTTAAATCTATCCTTAACCCCTTCAAGACACAGCCTTATTTCACCTTAAGGACCAGGTCATTTTAAGTGCTGATAACTTTAAAACGCTTTGACTTATCCAGGCCGTTCTGAGATTGTTTTTTCGTCACATATTGTACTTCATGACACTGGAAAAATTAAGTCCCAAAATTATTATTTTTTGCATAAAAAAATACCAAATTTAACCAAAATTTGGAAAAATTGGCAAATTTCAAAGTTTCAGTTTCTCTACTTCTGTAATACATAGTAATAACCCCAAAAATTGTGATGACTTTACATTCCCCATATGTGTACTTCATGCTTGAATTATTTTGGGAATGATATTTTATTTTTGGGGGATGTTACAAGTAGGGATCGATCGATTATCGGATTTACCAATATTATCGGCCGATATTCAGGATTTTGAACGCTATCGGTATCGGCATTTATTTTGCCGATATTCCGATAGCGTATGGGGAACACAGATCGCGCTGCTGACAGCGCTCTCCGTGTTCCCTCAGCAGCAGCACAGGGGAGAAGGAAGCAGTGTCTCCTTCCCCTGTGCTGCTGCTGCTGCCGCCAATGAAAGGACAGGGGACAAGAGGAGGGGAGGAGCTATGGCCACTGCGCCACCAATGAAGCTTAATCTCTAATTTATCCATATACAGGAGGCGGGAGCTGGCTGCAGGATCACATAGCCGGCTCCCGACCTCTATGAGCTGTAGCTGCGATCTGCGGTAGTTAACTCCTCAGGTGCCGCAGATCGCAGCTACAGCTCATAGAGGTCGGGAGCCGGCTATGTGATTCTGCAGCCAGCTCCCGCCTCCTGTATATGAATAAATTAGAGATTAAGCTTCATTGGTGGCGCAGTGCGCCCCCCCAAGACCCCCAGTATTAAGCATTGGTGGCGCAGTGCGCCTCCCCCCCCAAGCCCCCCAGTATTAAGCATTGGTGGCGCAGTGCGCCCCCCCCCCTCCCCCCCAGTATTAAGCAGTGGTGGCGCATAGGGCCCCCCCACCCCAGTCGCAGTGCGCCCCCCCCACAGGATCCCCTCTCCCCTGCTCCGATCGGAGCCCCAGCAGTGTAATGCTGGGGCTCCGATCGGTTACCATGGCAGCCAGGACGCTATTGAAGCCCTGGCTGCCATGATAAGCTCCATGCTGCTGTGTGCACAAAGCACACAGCAGCAGGGACAGTGTGAGCTCCTATTCACCCTGATGGAGATCTATCAGGGTGAATAGGACAAGGGTTCTAGTCCCTAAGGGGGCTAAAAGTTAGTTAAAAATAAAAACACCAAAATATAAAATATAAATGAAAAAGAAAGATTCACCATAAAAAATACACATTAACAATAAACATTAATTTTCAGCAGATTTGTGGGAATTTTTATTTTATTTTCAAAAATGAAAATTCCCAGAATATTGGTATAAATTATCGGCTATCGGCCTGAAAGTTCACAAATTATCGGTATCGGCCCTAAAAAATCAATATCGGTCGATCCCTAGTTACAAGGCTTAGAAGTTTAGAAGCAAGTCTTGAAATTTTTCAGAAATCCAATTTTAAGGGACCACTACAGGTCTGAAGTCACTTTGCGAGGCTTACATAATAGAAACCACCCAAAAATGACCCTATTCTATAAACTACACCCCTCAAGGTATTCAAACTTTGTTAACCCTTTAGGTGTTGCACAAGAGTTATTGGCAAATGGGGATGAAATTTGAGAATTTCATTTTTTTGCCTAATTTTCCATTTTAACCAATTTTTTCCACTAACAAAGCAAGGGTTAACAGCCAAACAAGACTGTATCTTTATTGCCCTGACTCTGCCGTTTACAGAAACACACCATATGTGGCCGTAAACTACTGTACGGCCACACAGCGGTGCGTAGAGTGAAAGGTGCGCCGTATGGTTTTTGGAAGGCAGATTTTGCTGGACTGGTTTTTTGACACCATGTCCCATTTGAAGCCCCCCTGATGCACCCCTAGAGTAGAAACTCCAAAAAGGTGACCCCATTTTAGAAACTACGGAATAGGGTGGCAGTTTTGTTGGTACTAGTTTAGGGTACATATGATTTTTGGTTGCTCTATATTACACTTTTTGTGCGGCAAGGTAACAAATAGCTTTTTTGGCATAGTTTTTTTTATTGTTATTTACAACATTCATCTGACAGGTTAGATCATGTGGTAATTTTATAGAGCAGGTTGTCACGGACGCGGCGATACCTAATATGTATACAATTTTTTTTATTTATGTAAGTTTTACACAATGATTTCATTTTTAAAACAAAAAAATGTTTTAGTTTCTCCATAGTCTAAGAGCCATAGTTTTTACAGTTTTGGGGTGATTATCTTAAGTAGGGTCTCATTTTCTGCGAGATGAGATGACGGTTTGATTGGCACTATGTTGGGGTGCATATGACTTTTTGATCGCTTGCGATTACACTTTTTGTGACGTAAGATGACAAAAAATTGCTTTTTCTACACCGTTTTTATTTTTTTACGGTGGTCACCTGAGGAGGGGTTAGGTCATGTGATATTTCTATAGAGCCGGTCGATTCGGACGCGGCAATACCTAATATGTATACTTTTTTTAAAATTATATACGTTTTACACAATGATTTTATTTTTGAAAAAAAAAATGATGTTTTAGTGTTTCCATAGTCTAAGAGCCATAGTTTTTTCAGTTTTTGGGCGATTATCTTAAGTAGGGTCTCATTTTTTGCGGGATGAGATGACGGTTTGTTAAAATTTGGCGTACATGCAACTTTTTTGATCACTTATATTACCTTTTTTGGGGAAGTAAGGTGGGCAAAATTTCAATTTCATCATAGTTTTTTAATTTTTATTTTTATTTTATTTTTATTAACATGACCGTTTTATAGATCAGGTCGTTACGGACACGGCGATACCAAACATGTGTAGGGAATTTTATTTTTCTCATGTTTAATCAGTGATAAATGTGTTTTTTGATTTTTACTTTGTTTCACTTTTTTTACTTTTTATTTTTTGACCCAGACCCACTTGGTTCTTGAAGATCCAGTGGGTCTGATGTCTGTATAATACAGTACAGTACAATATATATTGCACTGTACTATATTTTACTTACACTGAACAAATCTATGCTTTTAGCATAGATCTGTTCAGCACCATGGACAGGAGGACGCCTGAGAAGGCGTCCTGTTGCCATGGGAACCTTCCCCGTCTGCTCAGTTATGGTCAGAACTGCGCAGACGGGAAGGGTAAGGACGGGGCTCTCGGGGGGCTGTCTGGGGGCTCTCTCCCTCTCCATCGGGGGGCTGCAAAGGTACAGCAGCCCTCCGATGGGAGAGGGAGGGAGCTCCCTGAGCTGTTAACCTTTTCCATACCGCGGTCCGTACGGACCGCGGTATGGAAAGGGTTAAACGGCTGACATCGCATCACCGATGTAAGCCATTTATATCAGGGTGTCAGCAATGTGCTGACACCCTGGTATACCACTGTACACCAATGATTATTATAATGGGAGGTGAGCGGGGGATCGCGATCCCGTCTGCCGCACCGCCCGCCTCCCGCAACTGCCGCACCGGCCCGCACCGCCCCCCTGCACCCCGCCACATAAATGAATTCAGGGGTGCAGGGGGGGTTAAAAAAATTAGATTTTTGGCAATTTTTAGGTTTCTGATCCCTGCGGTCAGGGACCGCAGGGATCAGAAACTACATAAAGCGCTGCAAACCGCAGGTCTGAATTGACCTGCGGTTTGCAGCGATCTCCGATACGGGGGGGTCACAGGACCCCCCTCGGCATTGACCCAAGGTGCCTGGCTGTGTGTAGCAGCCGGCACTCAGCGCTGTCACCATGTCTGCATCGCTCTCCTGACAGGAATTGGGACGATCAGAGAAGGAGAAGCACACAGTCCCTCCCTAACCCCCCCTTACCTGCCCCGATGCGCTGCGATTGGTCCCTCTGCAGTATTGGACCAATCACAGCGATCGTGGGCGGGTCAGGGCTCCAATACAGCTCCTTCCGGCTTCTCTGGTTGCCTAGCAACTGTCATGGTCTTACCTCCTTGCTGTTCTCCTTTGTTTGACATGTGCTGGCGGCCATCTTGGTTTCTGGGTTTCTTGTAGCCTCCCACCCTGCGGCTCCTCCTTCCCACTGGGAGGAGCTGGATGCCTAGCTCATATATATAGGAGGTCTGTGGCTTCAGTTCCCTGCTTGGTCCTCCTGTGCTCACATGCTTCTAAGACTGTTGCTGCTTCTGGTTCCTGATCCTGGCTTCGTCTGACTACCCTGCTGATTCCTGATCCTGGCTTCGTCTGACTACCCTGTTGGTTCCTGATCCTGGCTTCATCTGACTACCCTTCTGGTTCCTGATCTCTGGTTTCGCAAGACCCTGCTTCGGTTTAGCCATCCGTTTGGACTTTTGCCTTACAGCTTTATTTTCAATAAAGCCTTCTTATTTCCACTCATCTCTTGTTGTACGTCTGGTTCATGGTTCCATGACATTAGGACCAAGCCATGAATTCTGACGGTACAGGGCCATCCTCGCTACCTACGCTGGTTGCCAGACTTGATCAGCAGGATCACCTGTTGGGTCGGTTCGCTGTGGCGTTGCAAACCCTGCTTGAACGCACGGCTCATTTAGCTTCCGTTGCCGATGGGTCGGTTGTCGCTCCTGGGCCCACTCCTACTGCCGCTCCGGTTGTTGCGCCAGAGTCTACCCCGACACCTGTTGCTGCGCCTGCGGTGTTTCGGGGTATGACCGGTTCTGCCCCCCTTCCACAGCGCTTTGGGGGAGAGCCAACTCAGTGCCAAGGTTTCCTTAACCAGGTGGGCATTTACTTCGAGTTGCTGCCACATGCCTTTCCTACTGAGAGATCAAAGGCGGGCTTCTTGATCTCGCTGCTCTCGGACAAGGCCTTGGCCTGGGCCAGCCCTTTATGGGAGAACAACAATCCGGTGGTTGCCGAGTTTTCTGGTTTTGTTGCTTCTCTTCGGAAGGTATTCGATGTGCCGGCTCATGCTGCCTCTGCTGCGAAGCTCCTTATGTCCATCAGACAGGGTTCACGATCCGTAGCTGAATACGCCATTGAGTTTCGTACCCTGGCAGCAGAGGTGGGCTGGAATAATGAGGCTCTGGTCGCTGCTTTCTCTCATGGTCTCTCGGATGCCTTGAAGGATGAGGTTGCAGCTAAGGACCTACCTGTGGAGCTCGAGTCTCTTATTTCTTTCCTGATTTTGATTGACACCAGACTCAGGGAGAGACCTTCCTTTCAGGAGAGCCTGCGGAGGCCTTCTAACAGATTGGCGCCTAAGTTTGCTGTCCCACCCGTGCCTCCCTCTCCTCCCACGCCTCCTGGGGATGACTTGTCTGGGGGTGAACCCATGCAGCTGGGGTTTGCTCGCCTGTCCGAGGGGGAGAGGGTACTCCGGAGACGCGAGGGCCGATGCATGTACTGTGGTCTCGGTGGGCATTTTCGGTTGGCATGCCCGAACCGTCCGGGAAACGCTCGCACCTGAGATCCTGTCGGGGGCAGATCTTGGGTGGAGTCTCCTCGTCCCCGGTTTCCTGTGTTGACAAACCACTGATTACTGTTGTCCTCTCCTGGGTCGGGGGCTCGGTGACGACCCAGGCGTTGGTGGACTCTGGTGCTGGTGGTTTGTTCATTGATAGTGTGTTCGCTGCCGCCAATTCCATTCCTCTGCAGCCTCGAGGTTCCCCACTGGCTCTTGAGGCGATAGACCCTTCCAGTGGGGATGGCCATTGGTGCCGTTCACAGAGAGTCGGTCTGTCTCCAGGTTATTTCGTCTCCACACTACTCGGTGGTCTTGGGGTACCCCTGGCTCCAGAAGCATAATCCGACTTTCGATTGGAGATCGGCCGAGATCCTCTCGTGGTCACCGCAGTGTGGGGCTAGTTGCATCCATGGGCCTGTCAAGTTGCTGTGTACTTCCTCGGACTCTCTGTTGCCTCCTGAATACGAGGAGTACCAGGATGTATTCGATAAGGTGCGTGCGGTTGCCCTACCTCCGCACCGCCCATACGATTGTGCCATAGAGTTACAATCTGGTGCCGTTCCTCCTCGTGGCAAAGTCTATCCACTGTCGGTAGCGGAGAATGAGGCCGTGGAGGAGTACGTGAGGGAGGCACTTTCACGCGGACACATTCGCAAATCTTCGTCCCCGGCAGGGGCTGGATTTTTCTTTGTGAAAAAGAAGGGCGGTGAGTTGATTCCTTGCATCAATTACAGGGGTCTCAATCGCATCACGATCAAGAACGCTTACCCGATACCCTTGATTTCCGAGCTGTTCGATCGCCTCAAAGGGGCCACGGTCTTTACCAAACTCGACCTGAGGGCGGCATATAACCTGGTAAGGATCAAGGCGGGCGATGAGTGGAAGACCGCGTTTAACACCAGGACCGGTCATTATGAATCCTTGGTTATGCCCTTTGGGTTGTGCAATGCGCCCGCAGTCTTCCAGGAATTCATCAACGATGTTTTCCGTGACCTGTTGCAGCAGTGTGTGGTGGTCTATTTGGATGACATCTTGGTATATTCTGAATCCATGGAGGCCCACATTCTGGATGTCAGACGAGTGTTGCAACGGTTACGAGAGAACAAGCTGTTCGGTAAGCTTGAGAAATGCGAATTTCACCGATCCCAGGTAACCTTCTTAGGTTACATCATTTCCGCTGAGGGGTTCTCCATGGATCCTGAGAAGGTTTTGGCTGTCTTACAGTGGCCCCAGCCCAGTGGTCTTCGTGCCCTGCAGCGCTTTTTGGGCTTCGCCAATTATTATCGGAAGTTCATCAGGGACTTTTCCATGCTAGCCAAGCCTCTCACGGATCTGACCAGGAAGGGCAGTAATCCCCAGGTCTGGCCGCCCGAGGCCATCCGAGCTTTTGAGGCTCTAAAGTCCGCCTTTGTGTCGGCTCCGATTCTGTCGCATCCCAACCCTGGGTTGCCGTTTGTCCTCGAGGTGGACGCGTCTGAGACGGGAGTAGGCGCCCTCCTGTCTCAGCGTAGAACACCAGAGGGTCCTCTGCTTCCTTGTGGGTTTTACTCCCGGAAACTGTCTTCCGCGGAGTGCAACTATCAGATTGGTGACAGGGAGTTATTGGCCATCGTGCAGGCCCTTAAAGAATGGAGGCACTTGCTCGAGGGCTCGGTGGTTCCGGTTCTCATCCTGACGGACCACAAGAATCTGACCTACCTCTCTGAGGCCAAGAGATTGACACCACGTCAGGCCAGATGGGCTCTGTTCTTGTCACGTTTTAATTACGTGGTCTCCTACCTACCCGGTTCCAAGAACATCAGAGCGGATGCCTTATCACGGCAGTACTCCGAGCTGTCCGGGGAGGAGTCGATTCCGACTTCGGTCATACCTCCGAATCAGATCCTGGCCGCCATTCGCAGCAGCCTGACCTCTCCCCTGGGTGAGCAGATTTTGGCGGCTCAATCTGGTGCTCCCTCTGGGAGACCCAACGGCAGGTGTTTTGTGCCTGAGGAGTTGCGCACTCGGTTGTTGCGAACCTACCATAACTCCAAGGCCGCGGGGCATCCTGGAAAGAATCAGCTGTCCTGGGCTGTTTCACGTCTGTTCTGGTGGCCTTCTCTACGTTCCGACATCGCCGCATATGTAGCGGCATGCTCCGTTTGTGCCCAGAGTAAGTCCCCTCGGCACCTTCCGTTGGGCCTTTTGCAACCCATAGCCACCGGGGAGCGTCCATGGTCACACCTGGGGATGGATTTCATTGTGGACCTCCCTGCATCCCGAGGCCATACGGTCATTCTCATAATAGTGGATCGGTTTTCCAAAATGTGCCACTGTGTACCTCTCAAGAAGTTACCCTCTGCACAAGAGTTGGCCTCAATTTTTGCCAGGGAGGTCTTCGGTTGCACGGTTTGCCCAAGGAGATTGTGTCGGATCGGGGGAGTCAGTTTGTGTCCAGGTTCTGGCGCGCCTTTTGCTCCCAGTTGGGGATTCATCTCTCTTTCTCATCGGCCTACCACCCTCAGTCCAATGGCGCCGCAGAACGATCCAATCAGGCCTTGGAGCAATTCCTTCGTTGCTATGTCTCCGATCACCAAGACAATTGGGTTGACCTCCTGCCTTGGGCTGAGTTTGCCAGGAACACGGCGGTGAACTCTTCCTCTGGGACGTCTCCCTTCATGGCCAATTATGGGTTCCAACCTGCCGTGTTACCGGAGGTATTCTCTCCCCAGGATATTCCGGCTGTGGAGGATCACCTTTCCGTCCTACGTGCTTCTTGGGTACAGATCCAGAGGTCCCTTGAGGTCTCTGCGCAGCGCCAGAGACTCCAGGCTGATCGCAGACGAGCGCCCGCTCCTTCCTACCAGGTCGGAGACCGCGTATGGTTGTCCACCCGCAACCTCAACCTTCGAGTGCCCACTCCCAAGCTGGCGCCTCGCTTTGTTGGTCCCTTCCGAGTGCTTCGCAGGGTAAACCCGGTAGCCTATGCCCTTGCGCTTCCTCCTGGCATGCGGATCTCCAACGTGTTTCATGTCTCCCTCTTGAAGCCACTGGTGTGTAATCGTTTCACTTCCTCGATTCCTCTGCCTCGTCCGGTCCAAGTGGGCAATCGTGAGGAGTATGAGGTGAGCAATATCCTGGACTCATGCTTGGTCCGCGGCCGGGTGCAGTTTTTGGTCCATTGGCGTGGTTATGGTCCAGAGGAGCGTTCCTGGGTTCCCTCCGCAGATGTCCATGCTCCTGCCTTGCTCCGAGCCTTCCACGCACGCTTCCCTCAGAAACCGTTCCTTACTCCGCGGAGGAGGGGCCCTTGAGGGGGAGGTACTGTCATGGTCTTATCTCCTTGCTGTTCTCCTTTGTTTGACATGTGCTGGCGGCCATCTTGGTTTCTGGGTTTCTTGTAGCCTCCCACCCTGCGGCTCCTCCTTCCCACTGGGAGGAGCTGGATGCCTAGCTCATATATATAGGAGGTCTGTGGCTTCAGTTCCCTGCTTGGTCCTCCTGTGCTCACATGCTTCTGAGATTGCTGCTGCTTCTAGTTCCTGATCCTGGCTTCGTCTGACTACCCTGCTGATTCCTGATCCTGGCTTCGTCTGACTACCCTGTTGGTTCCTGATCCTGGCTTCATCTGACTACCCTTCTGGTTCCTGATCTCTGGTTTCGCAAGACCCTGCTTCGGTTTAGCCATCCGTTTGGAATTTTGCCTTACAGCTTTATTTTCAATAAAGCCTTCTTATTTCCACTCATCTCTTGTTGTACGTCTGGTTCATGGTTCCATGACAGCAACCCCAGCACGCCGGCTTCACTGAACCTTCAGCGCTTTGGTCCCTGCGCTGACAGTGAAAGCCGATCACGTACATACACGTGGGGATGCGGTGAGGCACCACATTCCCCCACGTACATGTACGTGATGTTGCGTGAAGGGGTTAAATGGTATATTAGATTCAAGGTGCTGATAGGGTCATTCTCAATAACTTCACACACACACGCTACTATGCATTTCCAAGTCTAATTCTGTCTGTAAACGTATACCTGTCACCCAGCGCCTAAATAATAGGCCTCAAATTTATATTCAGCTAAATCTGTGGTTATTGCTGTAGCTGGTCAAGTTATTATGTGTCCGTCAAAGCACAGTTTTTATTCTGGGTTGAAATACAATTCCCAACTTAGCAATTTCCTAAATTAGTGGTTTCTGCTGTATCAGGCCTACTTTAAATCTATCCATAAAAGGGTATATTAGATTCAAGGTGCTGATAGGGTCATTCTCAATAACTTCACACACATGCTACTGTGCATATCCAAGTCTAATTCTGTCCGTAAACGTATACCTGTCACCCAGCGCCTAAATAATAGGCCTCAAATTTATATTCAGCTAAATCTGTCATTACTGCTGTGCCTGTATTAGTGTAATACCTAAATAGATAGTGTTAGGTGACTGTAAAAAAAAGGCCTGAATTTGAATTTAATACATTGGGCCAAATAATATTTTTGTTATTATGGTGAACGGTAACAATGAGGAAAACATCTAGTAAGGGACGCGGACATGGTCGTGGTGGTGTTAGTGGACCCTCTGGTGCTGGGAGAGGACGTGGCCATTCTGCCACATCCACACATCCTAGTGTACCAACTACCTCAGGTCCCAGTAGCTGCGCAGAATTTACAGCGATATTTGGTGGGGCCCAATGCCGTTCTAAGGATGGTAAGGCCTGAGCAGGTACAGGCATTAGTCAATTGGGTGGCCAACAGTGGATCCAGCACGTTCACATTATCTCCCACCCAGTCTTCTGCAGAAAGCGCACGATGGCACCTGAAAACCAAGCCCATCAGTCTGTCACATCACCCCCATGCATACCAGGAAAACTGTCTGAGCCTCAAGTTATGCAGCAGTCTCTTATGCTGTTTGAAGACTCCACTGGCAGGGTTTCCCAAGGGCATCCACCTAGCCCTTCCCCAGCGGTGGAAGACATAGAATGCACTGACGCACAACCACTTAGGACATGGGAATACCACCTCAGCATGTCTCTGATAATGACAAAACACAGTTGCCAACTGCTGCATCTTTCTGCAGTGTGCAGACTGAACAGGAGGTCAGGGATCAAGACTGGGTGGAGGACGATGCAGGGGACGATGAGGTCCTAGACCCCACATGGAATGAAGGTCGTGCCACTGACTTTCACAGTTCCGAGGAAGAGGCAGTGGTGAGACCGAGCTAACAGCATAGCAAAAGAGGGAGCAGTGGGCAAAAGCAGAACACCCGCCGCCAAGAGACTCCGCCTGCTACTGACCACAGCCATCCGGGACCGAGCACCCCAAAGGCAGCTTCAAGGAGTTCCCTGGCATGGCACTTCTTCAAACAATGTGCTGAGGACAAGACCCGAGTGGTTTACACGCTGTGCCATCAGAGCCTGAAGCGAGGCATTAACGTTCTGAACCTTAGCACAACCTGCATGACCAGGCACCTGCATGCAAAGCATGAACTGCAGTGGAGTAAACACCTTAAAAACAAGGAAGTCACTCAGGCTCCCTCTGCTACCTCTTCTGCTGCTGCCGCCTCGGCCTCTTCCTCCGCCTCTGAAGGAACGTTGGCACCTGCCGCCCAGCAAACAGGGGATGTACCACCAACACCACCACCTCCGTCACCAAGCATCTCAACCATGTCACACACCAGCGTTCAGCTCTCCATCTCACAAACATTTGAGAGAAAGCGTAAATTCCCACCTAGCCACCCTCGATCCCTGGCCCTGAATGCCAGCATTTCTAAACTACTGGCCTATGAAATGCTGTCATTTAGGCTGGTGGATACAGACAGCTTCAAACAGCTCATGTCGCTTGCTGTCCCACAGTATGTTGTTCCCAGCCGGCACTACTTCGCCAAGAGAACCGTGCCTTCCCTGCACAACCAAGTATCCGATAAAATCAAGTGTGCACTGCGCAACGCCATCTGTGGCAAGGTCCACCTAACCACAGATACGTGGACCAGTAAGCACGGCCAGGGACGCTATATCTCCCTAACTGCACTGGGTAAATGTAGTGGCGGCTGGGCCCCAGGCGGAGAGCTGTTTGGCGCACGTCCTTCCGCCGCCAAGGATCGCAGGGCAACATTCTTTGCCTCCTGTTGCCTCCTCCTCCTACTCGGCTTCCTCCTCCTCTTCTTCCACCTGCTCATCCAGTCAGCCACACACCTTCACCACCAACTTCAGCACAGCCTGGGGTAAACGTCAGCAGGCCATTCTGAAACTCATATGTTTGAGGGACAAGCCCCACACCGCACAGGAGTTGTGGCGGGGTATAGAACAACAGACCGACAAGTGGTTGCTGCCGGTGAGCCTCAAGCCCGGCCTGGTGGTGTGCGATAATGGGCGAAATCTCGTTGCAGCTCTGGGACTAGCCGGTTTGACGCACATCCCTTGCCTGGCGCATGTGCTGAATGTGGTGGTGCAGAAGTTCATTCACAACTACCCCGACATGTCAGAGCTGCTGCATAAAGTGCGGGCCGTCTGTTCGCGCTTCCGGCGTTCACATCCTGCCGCTGTTCGCCTGTCTGCGCTACAGCGTTACTTCGGCCTTCCCACTCACCGCCTCATATGCAACGTGCCCACCAGGTGGAACTCCACCTTGCACATGCTGGACAGACTGTGCGAGCAGCAGCAGGCCATAGTGGAGTTTCAGCTGCAGCATGCACGGGTCAGTCGCACTGCGGAACAGCACCACTTCACCACCAATGACTGGGCCTCCATGCGAGACCTGTGTGCCCTGTTGCACTGTTTCAAGTACTCCACCAACATGGCCAGTGGCGATGACGCCGTTATCAGCGTTACAATACCACTTCTATGTCTCCTTGAGAAAACACTTAGGGCGATGATGGAAGAGGAGGTGGCCCAGGAGGAGGAGGAAGAGGGGTCATTTTTAGCACTTTCAGGCCAGTCTCTTCGAAGTGACTCAGAGGGAGGTTTTTTGCAACAGCAGAGGCCAGGTACAAATGTGGCCAGCAAGGGCCGACTACTGGAGGACGAGGAGGAGGTGGAGGAGGATGAGGATGTAGCATGGTCACAGCGGGGTGGCACCCAACGCAACTCGGGCCCATCACTGGTGCGTGGCTGGGGGGAAACGCAGGACGATGACGATACGCCTCCCACAGAGGACAGCTTGTTCTTACCTCTGGGCAGCCTGGCACACATGAGCGACTACATGCTGCAGTGCCTGCGCAACGACAGCAGAGTTGCCCACATTTTAACGTGTGCGGACTACTGGGTTGCCACCCTGCTGGATCCACGCTACAAAGACAATGTGCCCACCTTACTTCCTGCACTGGAGCGTGATAGGAAGATGCGCGAGTACAAGTGCACATTGGTAGACGCGCTACTGAGAGCATTCCCAAATGTCACAGGGGAGCAAGTGGAAGCCCAAGGCGAAGGCAGAGGAGGAGCAAGAGGTCGCCAACGCAGCTATGTCACGGCCAGCTCCTCTGAGGGCAGGGTTAGCATGGCAGAGATGTGGAAAAGTTTTGTCAACACGCCACAGCTAACTGCACCACCACCTGATACGGAACGTGTTAGCAGGCGGCAACATTTCACTAACATGGTGGAACAGTACGTGTGCACACCCCTCCACGTACTGACTGATGCTTCGGCCCCATTCAACTTTTGGGTCTCCAAATTGTCCATGTGGCCAGAGCTAGCCTTTTATGCCTTGGAGGTGCTGGCCAGCCCGGGGCCTAAATATCTGACAATGGACTGTTACAGTGTTGGGTGATGTGAAGCCTGATTCTCTGCTATGACATGAAGACTGATTCTCTGTTATGGGACCTCTCTCCTCTGCCTGGGTGCCAGGGCCTAAATATCTGACAATGGACTGTTAGTGGTGGGTGACATGAAGCATGATTCTCTGCTATGACATGAAGACTGATTCTCTGCTGACATGAAGCCTGATTCTCTGTTATGGGACCTCTCTCCTCTGCCTGGGTGCCTGGGCCTAAATATCTGACAATGGACTGTTACAGTGGTGGGTGATGTGAAGCATGATTCACTGCTATGACATGAAGACTGATTCTCTGCTGACATGAAGCCTAAATCTCTGTTATGGGACCTCTCTCCTCTGCCTGGGTGCCGGGGCCTAATATCTGACAATGGACTGTTACAGTGGTTGGTGATGCAAAGCATGATTCTCTGCTATGACATGAAGACTGATTCTCTGCTGACATGAAGCCAGATTCTCTGCTATGAAACTTCTCTCCAATTGATATTGGTTAATTTTTATTTATTTTATTTTTATTCATTTCCCTATCCACATTTGTTTGAAGGGGATTTAATTACATTTTGCTGCCTTTTGCAGCCCTCTAGCTTTTTCCTGGGCTGTTTTACAGCCTTTTTAGTGCCAAAAAAAGTTTGGGTCCCCATTGACTTCAATGGGGTTCGGGTTCGGGACGAAGTTCGGGTCGGGTTCGGATCCCGAACCCGACCATTTCCGGGAAGTTAAGCCGAAATTCTCGAACCCGAACATCCAGGTGTTCGCTCAACTCTAGGCACAAGTTAGCGGAATTTATTTTTTTATTTTTATTTTTTCTTACAAAGTCTCATATTTCACTAATTTGTGACAAAAAATAAAATCTCACATGAACTCACCATACCCCTCACGGAATCCAAATGCGTAATTTTTTTTTGACATTTATATTCCACACTTCTTCTCACGTTTTAGGGCCCCTAAAAAGCCAGGGCAGTATAAATACCCCACATGTGACCCCATTTTTGAAAGAAGACACCCTAAGGTATTTTGTGAGGGGCATGGCGAGTTCATGTAAAATTTTATTTTTTGTTACAAGTTAGTGGAATATGAGACTTTGTAAGAGAAAAAAATAAATAAATCATTTTCCGCTAACTTGTGCCCCCAAAAAAAAATATTCTAGGATCTCGCCATGCCCTTCACGAAATACCTTGGGGTGTCTTCTTTCCAAAATGGGGTCATTTGTGGGGTATTTATACTGCCCTGGTATTTTAGGGGCCCTAAAGCGTGAGAAGTAGTTTGGAATCCAAATGCGTAAAAAATGCCCTGTGAAATCCTAAAAGTACTCATTGGAATGTGGGCTCCTTTGTGCAAACACATTGCCCTACTTCTCCTGAGTACGGCGATACCACATGTGTGACACTTTTTTGCAGCCTAGGTGCGTAATGGGGCCGAAAGTCCAACGAGTACCTTTTGGCTTTACAGGGTTGCTCACAAGTTAGCCCCACCCAAAATGCCAGAACAGTAAACACACCCCACAAATGACCCCATTTAAGAAAGTAGACACCCCAAGGTATTCGCTGAGCGGCATATTGAGTCCATGAAAGATTTTACTTTTTGACACAAGTTAGCGGAAAGGGAGACTTTGATAGAAAAACCAAAAAATTATCAATTTCCGCTAACTTGTGCCAAAAAAATAAAAATTAAACTTCTATGAACTCGCCATGCCCCTCGCGGAATACCTTGGGGTGTCTTCTTTCCAAAATGGCATCACATGTAGGCAATTTATACTGCCCTGGCATTTTAGGGGCCCTAAAGCGTGAGAAGACGTCTGGAATCCAAATGCCTAAAAATGCCCTCCTAAAAGGTACTCATTGGAATTTGGGCCCCTTTGCGCACCTAGGCTGCAAAAAAGAGTCACACGTGGTATTGCTGTACTCAGGAGAAGTAGGGCAATGTGTTTTGGGGTGTATTTTTACATATACCCATGCTGGGTGAGATAAATATCTCTGTAAAAGACAACTTTTCCCTTTTTTTTTATACAAAGTTGTCATTTTACAGAGCTATTTCTCTCACCCAGCATGGGTATATGTAAAAATACACCCCAAAACACATTGCCCTACTTCTTCTGAGTACAGAGATACCACATGTGTTACACTTTTTTGCAGCCTAGGTGCTCAAAGGGGCAATGAGTACTGTAGGATTTCACAGGGCATTTTTACACATTTGGATTCCAAACTACTTCTCACACTTTAGGGCCCCTAAAATGTAAGGGCAGTAAAAATACCCCACATGTGACCCCATTTTGGAAAGAAGACACCCCAAGGTATTCCGTGAGGGGTATGGTGAGTTCATGTAAAATTTTTATTTTTTATCACAAGTTAGTGGAATGAGACTTTGTAAGAAAATTTTTAAAAAATAAATAAAATTCCGCTAACGTGTGACAAAAAATAAAAACTTCCATGAACTCACTATGCCCATCAGCGAATACCTTAGGGTGTCTACTTTCCAAAATTGGGTTATTTGTGGGGTGTTTCTACTGTCTGGGTATTGTAGAACCTCAGGAAACATGACAGGTGTTTAGAAAGTCAAAGCGTGTAAATAAATTTTTTTGCACCATAGTTTGTAAACGCTATAACTTTTACCCAAACCAATAAATATACACTTAATGCATTTTTTTTAAATCAAAGACATGTAGAACAATAAATTTAGAGAAAAATTTATGTAGAAATGTAGTTTTATTTGAAAAAATTTGCAACAGAAAGTGAAAAATTTCATTTTTTTGCAAAAATTTCGGTCAATTTCGATTAATATAAAAAAAAGTTAAAATGTCAGCAGCAATGAAATACCACCAAATAAAAGGTTGTGCAAGAGTAATAGTGGCTCTCCCAGATTATTCCCTGGATTGGTGCTCTTGTCGGAGGTGGTTCACCTAACCACTGATGGGTATGTAATTAATAGAAGTAAGAAAAGTCGACAGGCACTCTATCTGGTTTTTGAAGATATTTATTAATGGATGTTTGTACAGAGTTTTGTTAAAATGCAAATTTTTATTCATTAACCCTTTCATGACCAAAGGTCATTGATGCCCCAGTGTCCAGGTCAAAATTTACAAATCTGACATGCGTCACTTTAAGTGGTAATAGCTTTGGAACACTTTTACTTATCCACACCATTCTGAGATTGTTTTCTCGTGACACATTGTACTTCATGACAGTCATAAATTTGAGTCAATATATATCTCCTTTTTTTAAACAAAATCCCAAATTTACAAAAAAATTGTAAAAATTAGCAATTTTCTAAATTTTAATTTCTCTGCTTCTAAAACAGAAAGTGATACCTCATAAAAAATGTATTACATAACATTCCCCACATGTCTACTTTATGTTGGCATCATTTTGGAAATGTAATTTAAGCTTAGAAGTTTAGAAGCAATTCTTAAAATTTTTAAGAAAATTTCCAAAACCCACTTTTTAAGGACCAGTGCAGGTCTGAAGTCACTTTGTGGGGCTTACATAGTGGAAACCCCCCATAAATGACCCCATTGTAGAAACTACACCCCTCAAGTTACTTAAAACCAATTTTACAAATGTTATTAACCCTTTAGGTGTTCCACAAGAATTAAAGGAAAATGGAGATGAAATTTCTAAATCTCACTTTTTTAACAGATTTTCTATTTTATTACATTTTTTTCTTTAACACATTAAGGGTTAACAGCCAAACAAAACTCAATATTTATTACTCTGATTCTGCGGTTTACAGAAACACCCCACATGTGGTCGTAAACTGATGTAAGGGCGGACGGCAGGGCGCAGAAGGAAAGGAACACCGTATGGTTATTGGAAGGCAGATTGTGCTGGATTGGTTTTCTGAACGCCATATATTTTTTATTTCTCTATCGATCGCCTTGTGCAGTGGCTCATTTTTTGCAGAAAGAGTTGAGGTTTTTATTGGTACCATTTTTGGGTACATAGGACTTTTTGATCATTCATTATTACACTTTATGGGACAAGGTGGCCAAAAAATTGGCTGTTTTGGAACAGTTTTTTATTTGTTTTTTTACAGCGTTCATCTGAGGGGTTAGGTCATGTGACAGTTTTATAGAGCAGATCGTTACGGACGTGGCAATACCCAATATGTATGCTTTTTATTATTTATTTAAGTTTTAAACAATAATAGCATTTCTGAAACCCAAAAAATGATGTTTTAGTGTCTCCATAGTCTGAGAGCCATAGCTTTTTTATTTTTTGGGTGATTGTCTTAAATATGGGCTCATTGTTTGCGGGATGAGGTAACGGTTTGATTGGTACTATTTTGGGGTATAGTTGCCTTTTTTGATCGCTTGGTGTTGCACTTTTTGTGATGTAAGGTGACAAAAATGGCTTATTTTTTACACCGTTTTTGTTTTTTATGGTGTTTATTGGACGGGGTTGATGATGTGATCTATTTATAGAGATGGTCGTTACGGATGCGGTGACACCTAATATGGGTGTTTTTTTTTTTTTTTTTGTTTTTTATAGGAAAAGGAAATTTATTTTTTACATTTTTATTTATTTATTTTTACTTTTATTATTTTCACTTTTTTTTTTATCAGTTCCCTCTTGGATCTTGAAGATCCATTGAGGCTGATGGTTGTACTATACTTTGCAATGCTCCATTGAGGCTGATGGTTGTACTATACTTTGCAAAGCGTACGGTTGCCATGGCAACCATCGGGCGCTGCGATCGCAGCAGCCCTGATGGTTGAGAGAGAGGGAGCCCCCTCCCTCTATTAACCTCATGGATGCCGCTACTGTGGCATCTATGGGGTTACAGCAGTGTCAGCATAGAGCTGACACACGCTGCTGATGGCGGCGGCTCAGGAATGGAGCCACCGCCATCACACACACAAGGGGGACCGCATCGGGGGCAGGGGACAGCGGACAGGGGGCAGCGCTGGAAACGGGGGCAGCATTTTACTTACAGATCGGGGCAGGAGGGGGCGGACCGTATCGGGGGGGGGGGTCAGCATAAGTAGATTGACAAGGGGGCACAGATCGGGGCAGGAGGGGGCAGACCGCATCGGGGGCAGATCAAGAACAAGGAGCACAGATCAGGGGCTTCAAGGGGGCACAGATCAGGGGCTTCAGGACACATTACCGATTTCAGGCTCTGATCTGCAGAGCGCAGATCAGAGCCTGAAACCGGCATTTTAACACTGCCGCGATCCGATTAGTTAGTCTGCACAGACTAACCAATCGGATCAATTGCCGGCAATGGACCACTCTGATTGGTCCCTTGTCGGCATTACTGCACTGTGTGCTGTCCGTGACAGCATACAGGGCAGGGGCAGAAGCTTTCATCCAAGCGCTTTGCATCGCTTGGATTAAAGAGCTGCCAGAACGTTTATATACATGGTAGCTGCACGGGGCATGTGCAGCTATCACGTATATATACAGATTGCAGACATGAAGGGGTTAAATTTTTTTTAAAAAATATTGGATTTGTTTATTTGTTGTTGGGATGGGGGATGTGTGGTGTGATCTGGGAATTTGAAAGGTGTGACCCAAAAGTAGACATTATTAACTCACTACCTGGGTGACATTACCAGCACCACACACAACCCAAGCCCCCCACACCAGAATAATACTTTTAGGTCACACCTTCCAAATACCCAGATCACACCACACATCCCCCACCCCAACAACAAATAAACAAATCCAATATTTTTAAATCATTTTTTAATGAATAAAAATTAGCATTTTAACAAAACTCTGTACAAACATTCATTAATAAATATCTTCAAAAACCAGATATAGAGTGCCTGTCGACGTTTCTTACTTCTATTAATTACACCACCAATTGAAAGTTCTATTAGTGAGAAGAAAAGGAGGTAAAATTAATTTGGGTGGTAAGTTGTATGACCGAGCAATAAACCGTGAAAATAGTGTAGTGCAGAATTGTAAAAAGTGGTCTGGTCATTAAGGGGGTTTAAGCTAGGGGAGCTGAGGTGGCTAAGAAATGTTCTCCTACTGAGAGAGAGACCAAATTATGTTAATACCAGGAAACACTGCATAGGCAGTAGGGTCCTGGCAGTTACTGTCAGTTAGGTCCCTGCTGTATCCACAGTCATCAATGAAAACTCTGATTTTGGTGGATTATCCCTTTAGTTTCTGCATAGATGCTGCGATCAGTGCTGACCTTACCCTATTAGGGGTGTACAGAGTACACTGCTCCCTGTTTTACCCCATCAGGTGGTGGTGGGGTCCCAATCATTGCCATGGCTCTCAGAAGCCTTATAAAAGCTCCTGGCTCGCCAGTTATAGAGGCTTATGTCTCATAGACACACAGTCAGTGTAAGGCCTCTTGTACACAAACGTTTTTTTTTTTCATTTACAAATCGTTTTTTGCATTCCGTATACGATCCGTATACAGAACCATTCATTTCAATGGGTCTGCAAAAAAAACTGAATGTACTCCGTATGCATTCCGTTTCTGTATTTCCGTGTTTCCTTTCCGTTCAAAGATAGAACTTGTACTATTATTGCCCGCAAATCAGAACGGATACGGAATGCATACGTATGTCTTCTGTAAACAGAAACCAAACGGAAAAACAGAATTGCAAAACAAAACGGAAGCGGAACGGAAACACTACTGAAACAAGAAACGGACCGCAAAACACTGAAAAAGACATACGGTCGTGTGCAAGAGGCCTAATAATGCAATGCATTATAATATAGCATGTATACTGTATTTTAGAGGGTATCAGTCCCATAGCGGGACAAAAATAAAAATTGGGCAAAAAAAGTGCTTTACCTTTTGAAGAGTTCTACTCTAGGGGTGCCTCAGGGGGTCTGTATATGCGACATGGTGCCTGAAAATTATTCCAGTGAAATCTTCCCTTTAAAATCCATATGGCTCTTCATTATTGTGCCCTGCAGTGTGCCCATACAGCACTTTATGACCATATATGGAGTGTTGCATTATTCAGGAGAAAATAAGTAACAAATATTGGGGTGCTTTTTTTACCGGTTACCCCTTGTAAAAATGTAAAAAATAAATAAATCTGGAGCTAAAGAAACATTTTAACTAATGACGAGAGCATCAATTCTGTTGCAGTCGATCTGTGCCAGCTGCATGCCCAAATGAAATACCTTCCTTAGGTACACGTAGGTGACAGGACGTTCAGTGTCATTTTGTAGGCCCAAATACCGGTGTACAAATGGTGAGGCCAGAACAACTATTGGTGGTAGAAGATTTGATAGCTGACAGTGCCTCTAGTTCCTTCACATTGTCTACCACCCGGTCCCCTGCTGAAACCGCAGAGTTGGCACCTGTAGCCCATAGCCATCTGTCTTTCACCTGACCTGCTTGCAAATCAGCCAAGCAGTCTGAGCCCCAAGTCATGCAGCAGTCTGTTTATGCTTTTTGCTGACTCTGCTGGTGGGGTTTCCGTGAGCCATCCACCAAGCCCTGCTCCAAAAGTGGAAGAGATTGAGTGCACTGATGCCCAACCACTTATGTTTCAGGATGTGGACATGGGAGGACCACCACAGCATGTCTCTGATGATGATGAAACACAGGTGCCAACTGCTGTGGTTTTCTGCAGTGTGCATACCGGCAAGGAGGGCAAGGGTGAAGAGTGGGTGGAAGACGATGTGGAGGATGACGCGAGTGGTTCGCACACTGTGTAATCAGAGCCTGAAGCGAGGTATAAATATTCTAAACCTGAGCACCACCTGCAAGACCAAGCATCTAAATGCAAAGCACGAGCTGCAGTGGAGTACACACCTGAAGAACCACAAAAGATCTCAGGCTCCTCCTGCTCCCTCTTCTGCTGCAGTCTCGGCCTCTTCCTCCCTCTCTGGAGTGACAGTGGCACCTACCACCCAGCAAACAGGATGTGGCAGAAACACCACCACCTCCACAACCGTCACCAAGCATTTCCACACTGTCCCATGGAAACTTTCAGCTGTCCATGCCCCAAACACTAGAGAGAAAGAGGAAGTACCCCCTTACCCACCTGAGATCCCTAGCCTTGAATGCCAGCATTTAAAAATTTCTGGCCTTTGAAATGCTACACATAGGTGACAGGACGTTCAGTGTCATTTTGTAGCCCACCTACGATTCCTAGCCCTGAATGACGGCATTTCAAAATTCCTGGCATTTGAAATGCTATACAAAGGCGACAGGACGTTCAGTGTCGTTTTCCAGGCCCAAATACCGGTGTACGAATGGTGAGAGAAAGCGGAAGTACCCCCCTACCCATCTGCGACGCCTAGCCCTGAATGCCAGCATTTCAAAATTCCTGGCCCTTGAAATGCTTAAAAAAAAGGAGGGTGTTAGTCAAATAAATCCCTGGATTGGTTTCCAGAGGGATTAAGGAGTAACTGCAGGGTGCCAAAGAATGGACAGATGAAAGGCTAGAGATACAGTAGTGGAAGGCTGCCAGTGGTGGTTAAGTATATACGGATAACCGTTACATAGATAGGAGGAGGAGAATAAAAAGGTGTACATAACCACAGAGATGGTGCCAATCCACTGGTCGTGAATGTAAATGGTTGATGAGCAGTAAAAGGTATGAAGTCAAGCTGATGGGCACACATTGCTTCTTATTACCCACCTGTATATCTGCAATTGGCACGGCTATAGTGATAAGGCACCATCTGCGTGGTTATATGCACCTTTTTATTCTCCTCCTCCTATTTATGTAACTGTTATCTGTACATACTTAACCACCACTGGCAGCCTTCCCCTAGCTCTAGCTTTTCATCTGTCCGTCCTTCAGCGCCCTGCAGTTACTCCTTGATCCCTCTGGAGTCCAATCCAGGGATTTCTTTAAATAAGGCCCCTTTCACACGAGCGTGTCCAGATAAGGTCCGGATGTGTTGCAGCCAACCCGCGTGAGAAGGTACACAATTGCAGTCAGTTTTGACTGTGATTGCATTCCGTTGTTCAGTTTTTATCGCGCGGGTGCAATACATTTTGCACGCGCGTGATAAAAAACTGACTCTGATACCCAGACCTGAACTTCTTCACAGAAGTTCAGGTTTGGGTTCAAGGTTGTGTAGCTTGTATTATTTTCCCTTATAACATGGTTATAATGGAAAATTACAGAATGCAAAATTACAGAATGCAAATTGAAGAATACAGAATGCTAAGCAAAATAGGGCTGGAGGGGTTAAAAAAACAAATTATAATAATTTAACTCACCTTAATCCACTTGTTCGCGCAGACGGCATCTCTTCTGTTTTCATCTGTGAGGAAAAGGACCTTTGATGACGTCACTACGCTCATCACATGGTCCATCACATGATCCATCACTTGCTTGCGGATGCTTGCGATTTTCACGCAGCTCCATTAACTTCTACGGGGCCTGCATTGCGTGAAAACCACACAAAATAGAGCTTGCTGCGATTTTCACGCAATGCACAAGTGATGCGTGAAAATCACCGCTCATGTGCACAGCCTTATAGAAATTAATGGATCCGGATTCAGTGCGGATGCAATGCGTTCACCTCACGCATTGCACCCGCGCTGAAAACTTGCCCATGTGAAAGGAGCCTAACACCCAACGGCCTACCAGAGGAGCAGTGGCTGACTTAGGTTGGACCTACCTCGAAAACGACTTACCAGAACTGTTTAATAGAAGTCAAAGAGAAAAGTCCCTACTCGGCCATAGAATTCTCCAAATTGGGCACCGACCCAACCGGCACATGGCTTTCCACTGCAAACAACATAACAACTACACCAGAAAGAATGGGGAAAACCTTCTTGAAATTACCAATGACTTTTTAAGCAGTGAAATAGACAGGTTTTTTTTTTCTTAAATGTTACAGTGTATGAAACTTGGCATCATACCACAGGGTTTAAGACTTTCTCTAAAACCTACTTTCTCAAATTATATTGAATTTTAAAAGGACTGGCTACAAATCAGTGACACTTGTCATTTGACAAGAGAAAGCTAGTCTACAAACACCTACAGTAGCTAATCGCTTAAGAAATATGATACACGCGCCTTCTGGTCATATGCCACACAGTGGACAGCCACTCTCTAGCCTTCAAAAATTTGAAACTTTAAGACGTTTCAAATATAACAAAGTTAGAACAAAATGTAGGAAATTAATTAGAGATCTATTTGACTATTGTCACAACAAAATCAGAACATGGGAACGAAAAACCCACCCCAGACACACTACCTATAGACCACGAGCCGCCCACTCACTCTTCAGAACCGATCCCTATATTAGCAAACCTCACAATACATCTGATAAGATTAGTCTATTGCCACCCCCCCCCCCCACCTCAGTCCCCAGGGTTTCAAATATAATCCAGAATTTTACAGTGACTGTCCGGTACCTCGACAGCACTGTGAGTCTCTTTACTGCTTGGGGCAATCCACTCAGCCCAATGTCGGCTCCACAGGTTTAGTTGCTGCACACAGTCCTTTTAACTTGCCTTCACTAAATGCACAGTCTCTTTATACTCCGTCCGTCTCTAGACTGAAGTTCACACAGCTTTGCTGCACAGGAACGTCCTTTAGTATCTCCACACACGTCTTACACAGCACAGAACTTGCTTTCCATCTAGCCAAGATGGCAGCCGTTATAGTTCCAGTCTCTCTTCCTCATTCCTCCTGCTCACACTGAGGCAGGCTGACATCATAAGGGGCGTGTCACTTCAACACTTAACTGCTGTTTTAAAGAGCCACTATCACATTAATACACTTTCTCTATGGTAAACTTCAATGCAAATTGGTCCTATGCTGCCATCTACTGACCAAACGAATACTGCAGGCATTTACATTTATCTGTATTACTAGAATAGCATTATACATTAAATTTTAACACAGTTCACCAGGATAACGAAACTTAGACACATTACATGACTGCTTCTTACATATTCCCCCCCCCCCCCACTTTAAGATTGGCAGTCCCTGCCAATGACTGAATATCCAGAGGGCTGTACTCTGATATGTAGAGTGGTAATGTACCGTTGTATGGCAGGCCAAATAAACTCGTCCTGCGCATACCGAACAGGGGGAATGCCAGCATTTGGTCTAGTGGTGCGTCTGAGAACCACTGGTATACTCTGGGGTACTGTAGCCATAGGCTGAGAAGGACCAGCAGACTCCGCACCAGAGGGGGCACAGGCTGGGAGCACACTAGTCACAGGTGGAACATCCTCAGGAGCGGGGATTGGCCAACAATCATCCTCATCATCGTAAGCCCATTCCACACCACCAGTCTCGGACTGTGGGAGCTCGTTGACATTATCAGTTCCATCACAATTCGCTTCTTTAGACTGACACAGGCGCAACATATTTCTGTGAAGTACTCGGACACAATCAGTTCCTTCCTTCTGAACTTCGTACACAGGCCCATTTGCATACTTTGGGCAACTACACGATATGGCACAGCCTCCCACCTGCTTTCCAATTTTCCTTGTGGCTTCTTGACACGTACCAGCACCAGGTCACCTGGCTGCAATGGTGCCCTTTGCACCGGGGTCTTATCAGGATGAGAATTTTCTTGCAGACGCTGTCGCACCAATCTATGAACTGTCTCAAGTCTCTGCCGGTGTGCTCGCACCCAGGAGGCTGGATCTCTTGGAGGGAACCCATCCACATCATTTAACTGTAACTCTCCGACACTTCGCCCAGACCGTCCAAAGAGGAGAGTATAAAGAGAATACCCCGTTGTAGAATGGACCTGATTGTTATAGGCCCACACCATCTCAGACAAGAACTGAGGCCACTGTAACTTCTTGTCCTCCTCCAAAGTCCGCACCATCTGTAGCAGAGTTCTATTAAATCGTTCGCAGGCTCCGTTTCCTTGGGGATGGTATGGAGTCGTGTGCGACTTCTTTATCCCGTAGATACGTTGAACTTCTTTCATTACATGTCCCTCAAAGCAAGCCCCTTGGTCAGAGTGGATGCGTTGTGGACACCCGTACACTCGGATGAAATCTTGGCATAGGGCTCGAGCTGCTGACTCAGCGGTCTGGTCCTTGGTGGCGGTCACCACCGCAAATTTGGTGAAGTGGTCCACCATTACGAGGCAGTACTGGTGCCCACTGTTGGATGGGCCCACCATTAGGTAGTCTATCATGACGATCTCCAAAGGTTCCTGGGTCACTATGGTTTGCAGGGGAGCTCTTTGTTCTATTGCCTTATGGATCTCACAGGTTCGACATCTATGACATACTTCTTCGACCATTTGACGGAGAGCTGGACAGTAAATCAGTCGCTGTAGCCAATGAAAGGTCTTCTCATGACCAAAATGTCCATTCTTATTATGAGCCTCAAGAGCCAATGATTGAGCCAGTTCACTAGGCACTACGATTTGGTAACAAATGTCGATTTCAGAAGGCAGATATACCTTTCGGCATAGCACTCCATTTTTCATCTCTAACTTTTCCCACTGACTCAGGACTAATAGCATTTCACGGGTCAGTTGTTCTCTTTCCTCTTTACAGGGCTTCTTGCCTTTCTCAACACACTTGATCATTTTCGCCAGCCCCTCATGGGCCTGCTGTATTTGCACCCACTCCTGTAGTGAGGGGCCAAAGAAAGGAGCCGTTTCGGTCCCTTCCACTGCACACTGCATAGCAGTGACCAAGGCTTGTGAAAATCTACTGAAGTCAGGCATCTCCACATGCTCCAACTCATGATCCACGTCTCCGCTGGGGGCCTGGGTAGTTACCCTAGAAAGTCCATCGGCATTTTGGTTCTCCGTCTTGGACCGATACTTAATGCGGTAATTGAACTTAGACATTCGGGCTATCCACCTCTGCTCCAAAGCCCCGAGCTTGGCATTTTCCAGGTGAGCCAATGGGTTGTTGTCAGTCAGTACTAAGACTTCAGCTCCGGTCAAATACTCAGAGAATTTCTCAGTCATGGCCCATACCAGTGCCAACAGTTCTAACTTAAATGAACTATAATTGTCAGGGTTTCTCTCAGAATCTCGCAAGGATCGGCTGGCATACGCTATGACACGCTCTTGGCCATGCTGGAACTGAGATAGCACTGCTCCGAGACCATACAGGCTTGCATCGGTATATAGCTGGAAGGGCAAGTGGTAATCAGCATACGCTAAGATTGGGGCCGTTGTAAGAGCATCCTTCAATGCCTGGAAGGCGTGTTCCTGTTCAGGGCCCCATTTCACAGCCCGGTTCTTCGGACCCCCGGCGGTGCCTCGTAGGAGAGCATTAAGTGGCGCTGCTACTCTAGCAAAGTCATTAATAAACCGTCGATAGTAGCCGGCTACTCCCAGGAACGCCCTCACTTCTCGCAGGGTAGTCGGTGTCGGCCAGTCTTGAACAGCCGCTATCTTGTCCCTTGACGGCCTCACCCCTTCTCCTGATACACAATGACCCAAGTAATCAATTTCAGATTGAAACAACCGACATTTACTGGGTTTCAGTTTGAGCCCATGTTCCCGCAATCGTTGAAATACTTGTCCCAACTGGCGGAGATGGTCCTCAAAGGTTGCAGAGTACACTATAATGTCATCCAAGTAGATGAGAGTGAATTCAAAGTTGAAGTCACCAAGACATTTCTCCATCAATCGTTGAAACGTTCCAGGTGCATTTGTCAATCCAAAGGGCATCCGGTTAAATTCGTATAGTCCCATGGGCAAGATAAAGGCTGTCTTTTCCTTATCTTTCTCGGCCATTGGCACCTGCCAATACCCACTAGCCAGGTCTAGTGAGGAGAAGTAGCGGGCTCTTCCTAGTACTGAAAGGGACTCCTCAATCCGAGGTAAGGGGTAGGAGTCTCGTACGGTGCAGGTATTCAACTTTCGATAGTCTACGCAAAACCGAATGGACCCATCTTTCTTCCTTACTAGTACCACTGGAGCTGCCCAGGGACTTTGGCTTTCTTGAATGATCCCATTCTGCAGCATCTGGGTCAACAGTTCTTTCACCTCCTGATACATCTGTGGAGGAATTTGTCGGTAGCGCTCTCTGATTGGAGGGGTGTCTCCTGTGGGAATCTCATGGTAGATCCCTGTCGTACGTCCAAAATCTTCAGCATGACGTGCAAAGGTTGTGCGGTTTTCCCATAACAGTTCATCTACCTTCCGGATCTGTTCCAGAGAACACAAAGAAGTCTCTATCTTCATCTGTTCTCGAATTGCACCGCCATTCCATTTAGGGGTGGGGTTCTCGCCTTCCCCCATAGACACGGTTACGGCCCATTCACCTCGTTCAGCCGGCCTCAACTGCATCGGGGTCGCTTTCCTCACTTCCTCCGGAGTCACATAGAGGTTAGCCAGCAGCCTTCCTGGGGCTAGGTCTACACTCTGATCCTGAGTGTTCACACATCGGAGGGGTACTCTCCCATTGCGGACTACTGCCAAGGAACGGGCTACTAGCGGATCAACACTTCTTCCGGCTGTTGGCAGTGGTTCTATCAACACAGCTATGCCCTCTAGTTTCCTACAGGTGCCTACAGGCATGGACACTATCATCTCCCGTCTGGGTGGCAACGTAACTTTTGTATGCAGAGGGACTGAATTTCGAGCAAGAGGACACTGTGCATCTGAACTTTTCTGTAAGCCACATGTTCGGACCAGCCGCTGGAAGGCCGTTTGAGTAGGCCGATGGCTAGTGGTTTCTCTCCAATAACCGTGACCTTTCTTTTCAAAGAGAATCTGATCCAATTCTTTTAACACATTCATCCCCAAGATGACAGGGACCTTTACTTCATGTGACTCCTGTACTACCACAATGCCTTTCTTGCCTAGATCTTGGCCACATAATCTGACATTCATCCAGGCCACTCCCACCACCGGTACTGGTAACTGATTAGCTGCGACCACTCGTATGAATGTACGGGGATCATATTTCACATGTCGCTGAAAATACCGTTCGTAACAGTCTCTACTCAGGGTCGTTACTTGGGAACCCGTGTCAATCATCCCGGTAACCGGAATACCTTCCAATTCCATCTGTATGATGGGACTTGCAGCGATCAGATCCTCTTCAGGGCATTCTCCTCTCATAATCTCCTTCTCAGTTTCCCCTACTGCCCGCCCTACTGCAGCAGGGGATTTCAGTTTAACGGCGGTCTCTCATAAGCTTGTCGCTGCTCTGGACATCTAGCAGCAATGTGGCCCACGCGTCCACACTCCCAGCAGCGTACTTCCCGTCGCTCTGGCCATCGGTTTGGGCCCCTTCGGTAAGCCCCATCGTTCTCTCCTGAGAGTTGTACTACATTATTGGGACCCCTTCGGTAGGTCCTATCCTCATCCCTCCAGTAGGGTTGTGGGTGATTCTGACCTTCTTGGTGTGAACGGCCCACCCCTTCATCTCTAGTTTTCTGGAGGCCTGCAATTCTCATAGAATTCTCATTACAATTGGTTTGTAGGTGTTCCATTTGCTCTTGCAATTTCTGCATTACTGTAAGTATCTCTTTAACTGTCCCTTTTTCCACTGTTTCTGGGCCAGAGCTAGCCCCCTGCGACAATGTAACTCCAACTGCGGTCTGAGGCTTCTGAACCATACTATTGGCACGTGAGATGGCCTCCACCTGTACGTCATGAAATTTAGCATCAGTCTCCCGTCGTATAAAGTCCTGCATAGCAACAGTCAAACTGCCATCACGGATCCCCAAAACAAACTGGTCACGGAGTGTCCGATCAGGGTTACAGAAGGCTGGTGAGCCCCCTCTTTCCTTCCCTTGAATATCTCGGAGCAGTTCTTGTAGGGCATTTGCATACTGAGGGAGACTTTCATTCTCCTTTTGTACCCTCTGGAAGAACCGTGCCTGTAGGGACCCCAGCAATGCGGTTTCTCCATAAATAGTTTCTAGAATCTGGACAACTTGCTCAAATGTCTGTCTTTGTTCAAATGGCCGCAATATCACTGTAGTCTTAGCATCTCCTTGTAACGTCAATATGGCTAGCTCTACTAGTACTTCTGGTGCGGTCTGGTACATGCGCTGTACCATTCGTATCTGCTCTGCCCACACACTCACAGACATATTATTGCCATCAAACTTTGCTAACTGACTCATTACAGCCCCTGCTGGCATTCTTCCTCCAGCACCATCCCTCCTAACGGGTGCGTCGCCGTCCATTCTGGTAAGCGGATCCTGCCGACTACGCCAATTTGTGAACCGAGAGCAAGGCAGGTGGTTTGACTCCGCAACCAGAAAAGAGTGCGCACGCAGAAGTCAAGATTAAGAAAATTGCGTTTACTATAAATTAATAAAAGCAGGTTAACAGTGAAATCACAGAGATAAAGACAAGCAAAATATTCTCAACAGTATAAACAATTCAAGTCAAATACTACAACAATTTCCACCTTTGCTGTGTCCGTGTTCGCAGTGCGGACATTAAGGAATAGCAGTCCCAGGAACTATCCCTAACTGACCCTAACTTTCAAGCGGGTGCGCACCTCCCTTATCCCAGTGGTCCAAGTGGACCTCTTACAGTTTGTGGAAGTGCACGGTGGGGCCCGATGTCGTCCTTTTCCTTTAACCAGCGCAGGATCCGCAACAAAGAAGTCCTCCTCAGCAGGCCGGAAAACCAAATGGATATAATCCAGAATTTTACAGTGACTGTCCGGTACCTCGACAGCACTGTGAGTCTCTTTACTGCTTGGGGCAATCCACTCAGCCCAATGTCGGCTCCACAGGTTTTTTTTTTTTAAACTCGTTTTATTGAGAATAGCAACCAAAAATTGGTACAATTATACATATGACAAAATCAAGAATCATATATGTGATTATACATACATTGCCATGAAGTGGTACAGAACAGGAACAATGTGACATATTTCCATCCAGAGAACAATGAAAAATAAAGAGAAGCATATGACGTCTTCTGGTAAAGTGCATTTTGTCTAGTTTCATATCCCCCCCCCCCCTCTGCTTATCATAAACCATGAAATAATACAACATGTGGTATCACGTAGACTGCACGGATTGCATGTGGGAAGGCAGTGCAGTGGTAGGTGATGAACACCAAGATCCCCATATTTTATCAAATTTCTGAGGGCACTTCCTATTACCATACATCACCTTTTCATAAGGTAAGATTTGGTTCACCAGTGCCTTCCACTGACCTATTGTCGGCGGTCTGTCCGCCATCCAGCGCAGGGCTATAGCCTTCCTGGCCAGAAATAAGGTTTCTCTTAGGAAGGTGCATACATACAAGGAGCGGGTATCCCCATCCACTATCCCTAGCAGACAGATCTTAGGACAACAGGGTATTGCCTCTGTGATCAGAGTCGATAGAATATCCACTACTTTCTTCCAAAAGGGTTGCACGTACCGGCAGTCCCAGATAAGATGCCAGAAATCCGCATTTTCTTGAGCGCATCTATGGCATCTCGTGTGGTCAAGCCTTCCCATTTTATGTAGCCTGGTAGGCGTTCGATAACTTCTGTGAAGAATGAATAATTGAGTAAGCCTATTGTTGAGAGAAGGCGACACAGTTGATGGTGCGCATAAAGCCTCCGCCCATTCCTCATCAGAGAGTTGTGTCACCCTCTCCTTCCACCTCATCTCCACTAACAGGGGTTTGGGCCTAAGTTTAAGATCTAGAAGATGCGTGTATAACTTTGAGATCATCCCTCTCGGTCCCTGTGTCCTGAGAATCCCTATCAATGGGTACTTGGAAATAGCCTTCACTGCCACCTGAAATTGAGCCTGAAGGGCACGTCGTAGCTGTAGGTACCTATAAAATTGGGGTCTTAACACCCCAAACTTCTCCTGGAGCTGAGAAAACGAATGGAGGACCCCCTTCTCATACAAGTCCCTCAACGTGAGAATGCCGCAGATTTCCCAGATAACCCTTCCCTCACAGTGTCTCAAGTGGGGGAACATAGGGTTGTCCTATAATACTATATCGTCAGGAAAGTCTCGGTATTGTTGGAACTTGGCAGCTCTCCACACCTGATTAGCTAATCTGTGTATGGGTAGTAATCGACCCTCTATTGTCTGCAAGTTTTCTAAAACCGGCCACAGGGTAGAGAGACCCAGATGGTATCTTAAGTAGAATTCAGAATTCGGAATGGGAGTCTGCGAGACCCATGCAGCCAAAAATCTGAGCTGACCTGCCAAGAAATACAAAAAGAAATCAGGCATCGCCGCCCCTCCCTGCTGCCAACCCCTCTGCAGAATGTCAAGAGCCAGCTTCCTTCTCTCTTTACCCCACACGAATTTTGCCACAATCGAATGCAGCCTCACAAAAAAGGTCCTCGGAACTGGGGTGCACGCGTGTTCTAATAAGTACAATGCTTTGGGTAGGAGAACCATTTTAACAAGGTTCAATTTGCCCATGACTGATAAAGGCAATGTGCTCCAGGACTTGAATTTGTCTATAGCGTAAGATTCAATAGGAACAATGTTGAGTTGGTGTGACAACGTTGGTTCCTTGGTAATTATGATACCGAGGTACTTAAAATGATTCACCACCATGAGGTTATGGTAAATCGTAGGCCAGTCCGGCGACCATAAGGGCATGAGGGCCGACTTGGACCAATTAATACGGAGGCCGGAAAAATCACCAAATTGGTCAATCAAGTCAATTGCTCTAGGCAGGGATGAGTCCACATCGTCCAAAAATAGGATAAGGTCATCTGCGTATAACCCTAATCTGTCTTCTCTACCACCTACTGATACCCCCTTGAAAACCCTATCCTGTCGTATTCTGATGGCTAGATGTTCAATTGCCACTGCAAACAACAATGGGGATAAGGGACATCCCTGCCGGGTACCTCTTTGCAAGGAAAATGTAGGGGATGACGAGCCATTAATCATTATATTAGCAGTAGGCCGGTGGTAAAGCACCTTAATCCATTTGATGAAAGTGGGGCCAAAGCCAAAACATTCTAGGGTGTGCAGCAAGAACTCCCACTCAATGGAGTCGAATGCCTTGGCTGTATCTAAGGATGCCAAGGCCCACTGTCTATCGTTCGCGCAACCCACCTGCGCCACCACCTGGGCTCTCCTAATGTTGCTAGAGGTGGACCGGCCCGGTATAAAGCCGGATTGATCCTCATGGACTATTGAAGTGATGACTTTATTTAACCTATTCGCAAGGACTTTAGTCAGAATTTTGTAATCTAGGTTCAAAAGTGATATTGGGCGATAAGAGCCACATTCCATTGGATTTTTATCTGGCTTTAAGAGAACCACAATAGAGGCGTCATACAGGGAGTCCGGAAGACACCCCCTCTCCAGGGAGGAAATATACATTCCACGTAGATGAGGCCCTAAAATATCCCCATATTTCGAGTACATCTCCAGGGGGATGCCGTCCGGGCCCGGAGACTTACCCAAGTTTAGACCCTTTATTGCAGCCACTACCTCCTCCAGCGTGATCTCTTCATCAAGAATCCCCCTATCCAAGGGAGATAATTGAGGATGATCCACCTCACCCAAGTATGCCCGGAGTGCAGGCAGGGTATAATGGGTTCTTGAAGAGTATAATTCACTATAGAACTCCCTAAACCTATTCAAAATTCCTCCAGGTTCCTCCACCACAGATCCGTCCTCGTTCTGTATGCGGATAATCGGAGGGGCCATAGTGTTACGTCTGATAACCTGTGCTAGGATCTTCCCTGTCTTGCTACCCTGTTCAAAGGCTTGTTGTTTGAGAAAGAAGAGCTTGCGATCGCTCTTTTCCTGTAAGCATAACAGGTATTGTCTACCCTTCTGCATCCAGTCCAGTCTGTTTCCTTCGGTGGGGTCAGAGACATACGCAATCTCAGCTGCCTTACATAACGCACACAACTCCTCTTCCTTAAGCCTCGCGGTTTTTTTAAGATACGATATGGATGACTTAGCGCATCCTCTCACATAAGCTTTCAGGGTATCCCACATTATAAGAGGGTCACCGTCTCCTACCGCATTTAAGTCCAGGAATGCCCTTAGCTGGTCAGGTATACGATCGTTCATATTCATCAGGGACAGCCAGAATGGATGAATGCGCAGATTGTTGCCACGTGACTCGCCCTCAGAAGAGGTCAGAGTTCCCACGATAGGCGCATGATCAGACGGTCCCTGAGGCATATACTTCACATTCTCTATTGCAAGATAGGCCTGTGCATCACACAACAGGTAGTCAATTCTGGATAGCGCCCCCTTGGAGGGTGTAAAACATGAGAATTCCCTGCTGGATGGATTCCTTTCCCTCCACACGTCTAGCCACCCCAGCTCCGAGATGAACCGACCAAGCCGCGTAGCACCCGTCTGCATGTCATCCGCACGCGGGTTGGCCTGAAATCTATCTATTACCTCATTCCCTACCATATTAAGGTCACCCATGCACATCACCCTGGAGTATGGGGATTGAGCCGCGAAGCTGGCTGCGGCCTGCAGAACAGAGAGGTTGGCAGGAGGAGGTATGTACACATTAATTATAACATAGGGCGCGCCATTTAAATGTGCATAGATAAAGATGTACTGGCCCTCAGGGTCCGCCACCTCTTGATGTACCTCCCACCGAACTGAGCGATGTACCAGTACGGAAACACCCCTAGAGTGTGACGTGCCATATGCGCTCCTTAACCATTGCACCCAGGGTTTACGCAATCTTCCCTCTGTATCTGCTGTGATGTGGGTCTCCTGGAGGCACAATATGTGCGGATTGTATACCCGAATTTGTGCAAATACCGCCATACGTTTCCTGGGGCCTCCCAGACCACGCACGTTCCAGGACATATACGTTATAGGTGCCATGGGAATTGGCCTAACATTAATGAGTGTGCTGGTCCAGGAAACCCACATGCACCCGCCCTAATACCTCCGCAGCAATGTAAAACACAATAGTAGACAATGCACCAGTTGCTATATAAACAGTAAAACTGATAACTTAACAGTGAATCCCGCAGTACCGGGTGAAAAACACATGTGAAGCACTTAACATTAGTGACCATGTTAACGGAGGACCTGCACAGTGTAGAGATAATACAAACAAGTGCAGGTGAGAGCGCTGGCTCCCAATATCAATAGTAAGCTTGGCTAGTGGCTCATTAAACCTAAAGCATAATCTGAGACATATCACGGACATACTCACGGGCCCCTCACACCCGTGGAACATCAGAAGAGAAGTCTGCCTGGAGACCAGCAGAATCGTGTATACTCAGAGTAGTAGAACAATGGGAACAAATAATAAGAGGCAGTCCCAGGATTTGAACAAGTATAATTTCCAACACAGGATTGTCCCCTCTTCTCTAGGGAGCATTCCGGGGTCTCACCACGAGCCAGTCCTCGGCCTCCCTGGGGCTGTTGAAGAAGTGCGATTTCCCGCCATCCAGAATTCTCAGTCGGGCCGGATAGGCCATAGAATATTGTAAATCCATGTCCCTCAGGCGTTTCTTTATAGATGTAAACGTAGCTCTTTTCTTCTGTAGTTCTGCTGAGAAGTCCGGATACAAGGAGATGTTAGCAGATCCGAGGGTGATGGTCTGTTTGATTCTGGCCTTAGATAGGATGAGGTCGCGGTCCCGCCAGTTGAGCATGCGGGCGAGGAGTGGTCTTGGTGGGGCCCCTGGTGGGGGCATCCGAGCTGGGACCCGATGGGCTCTCTCCACCGCAAAGGCCGCCGAGAAGGACGCATCTGGAAACGTGGATTGAAACCATCCCTCCAGAAATGTAGCGGGATCAGATCCCTCGGTCCTCTCAGGCATTCCCAGTATGCGGACGTTATTCCTCCTCGAGCGGTTTTCTAGGTCGTCACATTTCTGACGCCATAGTTCAACCGCACCCTCCACCGCAGTCACCCTCGCTGCCAGGGGTCTGGTCGAGTCTTCCAACTCTGACACCCTCTCCTCTGTGAGTCGGACCCTCTCTCTTAGCTGTTGGACATCGTGACGCAGGAGGCCCAGGTCTACTCTGACCTCTTCAATCTTTCCTGTAAGCGACGACTGGCACCCCATAATGGCAGCCATTAGCTGACTGTGGGAGACCTGCAGAGTGAGTTCAGGCTCTCCCTCCGGTTCCGCCGTTGAGGCCTGTCCGACTTGTCCCCTGGTGAGCGGTGCACGAGGAGAGGAGGTAGCGGCAGCGCCATGTTGCGAGTCTTGGCGGGCGAACTCCTTCAGGCGATCCGCCGCCTGTTGCGCCTTGCTGGGACCCATAATAGTAATGCACAATCTCTATGGGATCTGTAGCTTAGGTTTAGGCAAAAAAATCTTTGATGCCAGCTCAGGATTAAGCAGGATGGAACTTATGGAGCCGGAGCTGCTCTCAGACACGTCCAGCCATGTCGGCAGTTAGCCACGCCCCGTCGGCTCCACAGGTTTAGTTGCTGCACACAGTCCTTTTAACTTGCCTTCACTAAATGCACAGTCTCTTTATACTCCGTCTGTCTCTAGACTGAAGTTCACACAGCTTTGCTGCACAGGAACATCCTTTAGTATCTCCACACACGTCTTACACAGCACAGAACTTGCTTTCTATCTAGCCAAGATGGCAGCCGTTATAGTTCCAGTCTCTCTTCCTCATTCCTCCTGCTCACACTGAGGCAGGCTGACATCATAAGGGGCGTGTCACTTCAACACTTAACTGCTGTTTTAAAGAGCCACTATCACATTAATACACTTTCTCTATGGTAAACTTCAATGCAAATTGGTCCTATGCTGCCATCTACTGACCAAACGAATACTGCAGGCATTTACATTTATCTGTATTACTAGAATAGCATTATACATTAAATTTTAACACAGTTTACCAGGATAACAAAACTTAGACACATTACATGACTGTTTCTTACACTATACACCAGGACATTTTATAATAAGAATATCCACGCCATTTGCAAAACACAAAAACCCTCTATCTCAGAGAAATACATCTTCCCTCACCTCCCAAAATCCGATCCCATGGCAAAAACTATACCTTACAAAAAACAAAATGGCTGCACACAGTTATATATACAAACAATAGAGCTAAGAAATGGGGGTCATTCTAGATAAAAGTGGTACAATACCGACTATAAATAAGTAATGGAAGCTCTTAGCGCACCTACGTGTCGGGCCCATCTACTAGGCGTCAAGGTGGCTTCCGCAGAAGGGTCCCTATCACTAAATATACTGCCTCACTTTGGACTTACTTAAGCCTACAATATTCAGGGCAGTGTAGGAACCAGCTACAAACGTACTCTGCTCATAAGTCCCAGGTAGATGGGCGTGTTTAGTCTAAAAGAGGTGCTACCCTCAATATATTGCAAGAAACTATACCTTCCCAGCAACGCTCCCCCATAGGTGAGGACCACCCCCCAAGATCCAGTGTATCTGCAATTGGGAACACTGATACCCCAAAACTCTCCCTTGAGCCAAAATAGACTAGTCCCCTCATCCGAAGTTAGAACACCCCGGAAAAAATGGATACTTTTCTCCTGGAAAACATTTCAATCTGTTCCACGCCCACTTCCAATAAAGTACCAGATTCTTCCAAACCCAGGACCCAGAGAAATTCCATTTCTCCACCACTTTACACTGTCAGGAATCCTTCCACTAGTCCTCCAACTATCATAATCCAACCTGAGAGCGCTCAGTTAGACTATATCTTCAACCTACTATCCATCTACTCCTCCTTAACCACCCATTTAGAGATTTTTTTTAGCTCTACCATCAAATCTGTCAGACAGTTATTTTTTAGGAAAACTTGTTGTAGATGATCGGGCGGCACTGCACAGAGATATGGGTGCAGGGTCAACGGGCGTCGCCCCAGATACTTGAATAAGGAACAAAACCGGCACTCCTTGCGATGCAATGATGTATTCTTTATTTGCCACTCATGAAAAAAGTGACGCGCATTTCGGCACGTGCAAGTGCCTTTATCAAACACAATATATGTGAGCAGCTAAGTACATGAACATAGGCATGTGTTTAAATAGCCTGCCGTCGGTCACATGATCAGAACCACTCGGGTCATGTGATTATGACATCATGTTGGCAAGGTAACTGGGATAGTTTACAAACACAATCACCAGTCTTACTCGAAAAATACAAGTCATGGCCATGATCTTCGCATTTCCTCGAGGATAGTCGTAAGTGAATTCTCAATTACACTGCGGAAACACATTTGCTAAATATGTATTACATGAGTCAGGCAGCTGGGATAAATACATGAAGCAATGATACAATTACAAACAAACGGTGAATCCAGTAAGCCTCACGTTTAAGCAACATCTCAACTCTATTGCCTCCCCTTCTAGGTGGCAAGACCTCTTCAATAATTTGAAACCGAAGTTGAGACAAGTTGTGTCTCTGTTGATGGAAGTGTAGTGGGATGGGCAATAAAAGGTTTTCATAGCGAATTCTTGATTTGTGTTTTGCAAAGCGGTCTTTCATGCACATCGTAGTCTCACCTAAATAGCAGAGGCCGCATGGACATTTCAACGCGTATACATTGAATGTACTGTTACAAGTAAAATACCCCACGATTGGGATTTGTTCCCCAGTGTGTGGATGTGAAATGTAGGGGCCTTTTATTATACTAGAACAGTGGATGCAGCTTAGACAAGAGAAGGTACCTTTCCTAACTGTAGACAATACCATTTGCCGGGGACCCTTTCTAATGGTGCCAACATCCGCTCTGATAATTGTATCTCTTATATTGCCAGCCCGTTTGTAACATAACATTGGGGGGCTTTGGAACTCTGGGATCTGCGGGTAGGACCTGGTCACTATATTCCAATGTTTGTTGATAATGGCCTTCACGTGGTAAATCCAGGGTTGATATTGCACCACTAGGGGGAGTCTCTTTTGTAATGTTTTAACATTGTCTGCTGGGTATATCTTTACAGATATACCATGATCTGGATAAATGAGAACCTTCAGAGACATTGTCTACTGGGGCTATTTCACATTTATTTCTTTGTTGTTGTAGTAACCATTCTGGATATCCCTTCTGCCTGAATTTATTAGTCATCTCTTCAAGACAGGTTCTACCAGTGAGTGGGTTACTGACAATTCTGTTAACCCTTTGAAACTTTGAATAGGGTAAAGACCTTTTAGTAGCTGGTGGATGACTACTCTCGTATCTGAGTAAACTGTTGCGGTCTGTGTCTTTAGTGTGCAGGTCTGTAATGCATTTTCCATCTTGGCCCTTTATGACCCAAGTGTCCAAATATTGTATTTTTAAGGGATCACAGTGCACTGTAAATTTTAACTCGGGCAATACATTTTTGATGTAGAGGGAAAATTCTTGAATGGTCTCCATGCCGCACCGCCATATTCAAAACACGTCATTAATAAGACGTTTCCAAAAAATACACTATTGCTGAAAAAGCAAATGAGGATATATAAAATTCTGTTCGAACTGTGCCATATAGCAATTTGCATATGGCGGTGCGGCGTTGGACCCCATCGCGTTCCCGCAGCACTGTTGATAATAAGTATCTTGAAAAAGAAAATAATTTCTTTCTAGGACAATGGTCAAAAGGGAAAGAATTTTTAGTTTTTTTGATCTGATGTATAATCGCTGTTATCCAACAGTATCTTCACCGCAGTTAGACCTTTGGTATGTGTTATAGAGGTGTATAAGCTACACACATCAAAGGTCACCAGAACACGTTCTATATCAATATGTATCTTCTTAAGTTCCTCTAAAAAGTGTTGGGTGTCCCTAAGATAGGAGGGAGCTTTTTGTGTAAGCGGTATCAAGATTTTCTCAAGGAAAATAACAGTTCAGTATCGAGTCTGATGCCGCAACTATGGGTCACCCAGGTGGACCCTCCATAGACTTGTGAACCTTAGGTAGGGTGTAGAATACAGGCGTAATAGGATGTCGTTTAATTAGGAATTCTCCTAATTTCTGATCTATAACGGCCTTCTCCACATTTTCCCGTATGAGGGATTGTAACTCATGTTTAATGTCAAATACTGGATCTCTAGATAAGATTGCATTTGTGTCCCTGTCAGATAATTGACCCAAGATTTCTTGTACATAGTAATCCTTGTCTAATATCACCAGGGCTCCCCCTTTATCTGCAGGTTTGAAAATAAGTGTATCATCATCTAAAAGGCGTCTTTCTATGATGGAAAGATTATAATGTAGATGACAATGTCCCCCTTGTTTAAATTGAATTAACAATGCATCTATATCCCTTTTTACTAGGGCAACATATGTTTCCACAGGGTGTTCTGTTTTAGGAGGCATATATTGGCTTTTCAGCCGCAAACCAAATTGTTTCAAAGTTAATACACCAACAATTTCATCAGAATGTCTAGTGTCCTGTGATGTGGTCTCGCATTCCTTAAAAGCGTGGGCTTTTAACCGCATTGAGCGGAAAAAGCGTTGAAGGTCCATGTCCAGGTTAAAGGTGTCAAGGGTTGTGGTAGGACTAAATGACAATCCCTTCTGTAACAATTGTATCTGAGCTGGCTCAAAGTCTTAGATGATAAATTTAAGACTAAAGTATCTGGTGTACCTGTGAGCGGGTCAGTCGTGGAGCATCTGCGTCCCTGATGATGGTGAAGGCCTGCTCTCCTTGTGTTGGCTTTCTTGGACACCGTCGTCTCTGTAAAAAAAAAACTGCTGACCAGTGGTAGATTCGCTCCCAGATCCTGAGGATGTGTTGCCTGCCCTGCGGCCTGGGCGTCTGGTATTTTGGATTGCAGTACCTGACTTGTCTTGCCATCGGTATACATGATTGGTTAAGTAATCCTCTGAATCCCGGATATACTTTGTTCTTTTGGTAGCTTGTATTTGAGTTTTCAAATCTGTACATTGCTTGTCAATTTTTACTTTCAATGTTTGCAAATCCTCCGCCTTTAGACAGTCCTTTAACTTGGCTTTAATGGAATCAATTGTCTGCTTACTGTTGGAAATGGCTTAAGTAAGGTGATCGATGGTCAAAGTAATTAGATCCAAAGAGCACTTATTTAAGATATTTTCAAATCGAGTACAGTAATCTGGATTATCACAGAAAAATGTAGGTCTAAGGTTAACTCGTAGACCCCGCGGTATACGCTGTGTGTGATGATATTCTTCAAGTGTAGCTGCATGTAACTCCAGAGAGATTAAGTGCTTAGACTCTCTCTTCAGATCGCGGCTTCTGAACTCGCTGGAAGGAACTTTCAAGAATTCAACAGAGGAATCAACTTGCGCTATTATCCGGCGAGCCTGTTTATCATCATAGCTGAAGGTATTCATCTGTGAAGCTGTAGCTGCTTGCATAGTATGCATGCTCGCTCTGGAAAGACTCAGTCGCTTGTTGTAGATGATCGGGCGGCACTGCACGGAGATATGGGTGCATGGTCAACGGGCGTCGCCCCAGACACTTGAATAAGGAACAAAACCAGCATTCCTTGCGATGCAATAATGTATTCTTTATTCGCCACTCATGAAAAAAGTGATGTGCGTTTCGGCACGTTCAAGTGCCTTTATAAAACACAATATATGTGAGCAGCTAAGTACATGAATATGGACATAGGCGTGTGTTTAAATAGCCCGCCGTCGGTCACATGACCAGAACCATTCGGGGTCATGTGATTATGATCTCATGTTGACAAGGTAACTGGGATAGTTTACAAACACTATCACCAGTCTTACTTGAAAAATACAAGTCATGGCCATGATCTGAGCGTTTCCTCGATGATCGCGGTAAGTGAATTCTCAATTACAACTTGATGGGGGGATTCGCTCTGGTAGAAAGGTTAGCGGACGCAGTATAGAGGCAAGCACAAAGTCTTTAACATAAACAGTTCAGTGTTTATTCACACAGAAGGCAAAACAAAATGACAGTTTGCAGTCGTGGTGTTCGTTTACACCATGGAAAGTCCACATAACAAAACAGTCACCTTGTTAGCAGTTTTTCATCAGCGGTCCCCAGCAGGCTTTAGGGGCCTGTTTTCCAGCATGCAGCTCTCATCCTTTTAGCACGGCACACATCTTCAGATCCCGAAACACAGAGACTACACAGCTTCACTGTGAGATAGTCAGGATAATCTACCCCACCTGACAGTGCTGACTGCTTTTTATAAGCCTCCCAAGACCCAGCCTGAAAGAGCCGGATCAGCTTTACAGCCATTCAAACCAGCTGAAGTGTCAGACTGCAATAATGACATAAAAATTCCTAGGTTTGGGGCTTCCAGGACCTCCCCCGTGTTAATCAGGGATATGAATAAGTTGGATATATCTTAAGGTTATGTTTTGTGGAAAATAAAAGGTTATTTATTCATGTACAGTACAGGCCAAAAGTTTGGACACACCTTCTCATTCAAAGAGTTTTCTTTATTTTCATGACTATGAAAATTGTAGATTCACACTGAAGGCATCAAAACTAGGAATTAACACATGTGGAATTATATACATAACAAAAAAGTGTGAAACAACTGAAAATATGTCATATTCTAGGTTCTTCAAAGTAGCCACCTTTTGCTTTGATTACTGCTTTGCACACTCTTGGCATTCTCTTAATGAGCTTCAAGAGGTAGTCACCTGAAATGGTCTTCCAACAGTCTTGAAGGAGTTCCCAGAGATGCTTAGCACTTGTTGGCCCTTTTGCCTTCACTCTGCGGTCCAGATCACCCCAAACCATCTTGATTGGGTTCAGGTCTGGTGACTGTGTAGGCCAGGTCATCTGGCGCAGCACCCCATCACTCTCCTTTATGTTCAAATAGCCCTTACACAGCCTGGAGGTGTGTTTGGGGTCATAGACCTGTTGAAAAATAAATGATGGTCCAACTAAACGCAAACCGGATGGAATAGCATGCCGCTGTAAGATGCTGTGGTAGCCATGCTGGTTCAGTATGCCTTCAATTTTGAATAAATGCCCAACAGTGTCACCAGCAAAGCACCCCCACACCATCACACCTCCTCCTCCATGCTTCACGGTGGGAACCAGGCATGTAGAGTCCATCCGTCACCTTTTCTGCATCGCACAAAGAAATGGTGCTTAGAACCAAAGATCTCAAATTTGGACTCATCAGGCCAAAGTACAGATTTCCACTGGTCTAATGTCCATTCCTTGTGTTCTTTAGTCCAAACAAGTCTCTTCTGCTTGTTGCCTGTCCTTAGCAGTGGTTTCCTAGCAGATATTCTACCATGAAGGCTTGATTCACACAGTCTCCTCTTAACAGTTGTTCTAGAGATTTGTCTGCTGCCAGAACTCTGGTCTCTAATCTGAGCTGCTGTTAACGCTGCGATTTCTGAGGCTGGTGACTCGGATGAACTTATCCTCCGCAGCAGAGGTGACTCTTGGTCTTCCTTTCCTGGGGGCGGTCAGTAGGACTATCATCTGTGAGCCAGTTTCTTTGTAGCGCTTGATGGTTTTTGTGACTGCACTTGGGGACACTTTCAAAGTTTTCCCAATTGTTCAGACTGACTGACCTTCATTTCTTAAAGTAATGATGGCGACTTGTTTTTCTTTACTTAGCTGCTTTTTCTTTCCATAATACAAATTCTAACAGTCTATTCAGTAGGGCTATCAGCTGTGTATCCACCCTACATCTCCACAACGCAACTGATGGTCCCAACCCCATTTATAAGGCAAGAAATCCCACTTATTAAACCTGACAGGGCACACCTGTGAAGTGAAAACCATTTCAGGTAACTACCTCTTGAAGCTCATCAAGAGAATGCCAAGAGTGTGCAAAGCAATACTCAAAGCAAAAGGTGGCTACTTTGAAGAACCTAGAATATGACATATTTTCAGTAGTTTCACCCTTTTTTGTTATGTATATAATTCCACATGTGTGAATTCATAGTTTTGATGCCTTCAGTGTGAATCTACAATTTTCATAGTCATGAAAATAAAGAAAACTCTTTGAATGAGAAGGTGTGTCCAAACTTTTGGTCTGTACTGTATGTGTTTACAATAAACGGCTTCTGTGGCCGATATAATCCAACTTGGTGTCCGTGTCTTATTGGGGTTCTGACAAGGCCAGTTTAGGGGCGTCAGGGGTAGTAAGTGACGGCTCAAGAAGGACGAGCGGAGAATAACCAATACCCGGTCATGACATTTCTGGAAAAAAAACGTCTCTTACCTCACCGAGGCCAGGAACCTCGGTGACACATACCGCCCATCAAAGACGACCCCTTGTTCCTTCCTACATACCTCCTCCCTTTGTTCAACCCTGAGGGGGTGGACACACATTAAACAGTGTACCCGGGACAGGGCATCCGCGTTTCCTAGTAACCGGCCTACCCTGTGTTCCACCGAAAACTTTAAATTCTGCAGACAGAAACCACCGGGTGACCCGGGCATTTCTATCCTGATATTTTCTATCCTTGGCCTGGCTCATCCATTTGAGAGGGGAGTGGTCGGTCACCAGACAAAACTTTCTCTCCAAAAAATAATAGCGGAGAGACTCGAGTGCCCACTTGATAGCCAGACACTCTCTCCACTATACCTGGTCTCGGCTTGGGTAAGTTTCCTGCTGAGGAAAACAACGGGATGCTTCTCCGTGTTGACTTCCTGAGAAGTACAGCACAGAGACCTACCTCGGAGGCATCGATCTGCACTATAAACTCCCTTTTAAAGTCTGTGTCACCAAAACTGGGGACCCACACAGGGCTGACTTCAAAGCGGAGAAAGCCTTTTCCGCCTGCCTATTCCAGTGGACCGTCACTGACATGCGTCCCTTCAAAAGGCATGTCTATAGTGTGGCGACTGTAGCAAAGTGGGGGACAAACCTCATATAGTATCCCACCATTCCCAGGAACTAATTTACTTGCCGAGTAGTGACAGGTCTGAGCCAATTCCGAATTGACGTAATTTTGTTCACCTGAGGTTTGATAATTCTGCGCCCAATTACATACCCCAGGTACTTGGTCTCTTCTAACCCTATCGCACACTTTTTTGGGTTAGCGGTTAAGCCAGCCTTCCTAAGGAAATTCACTACCGCCTGTACTTTAGGTAGGTGACTTTCCCTGTTGGTGCTGTGGATAACGATATTGTCCCGGTAAACTGAAGCATACCGACGATGTGGACGGAGTACAATGTCTATTAGCCTTTGAAACGTGGCGGGAGCACCATGTAGACCAAAGGGTAATACCTTGTATTGATACAGCCCCTCTGGTATTATGAAAGCCATTTTTTTCTTGGCAGCCTCCATCAAGGGTACCTGCCAGTATCCTTTGGTGAGAGCCAACACATAAAAATACCAAGCTTGGCCTAACTTCTCAATAAGCTCATCCACTCGGGGCATACGATATGTTTTAAACTTGGAAACCTCATTAAGTTTGTGGAAGTCGTTACAGAATCGTAATGTTCCATCTGGCTTGGGTATTAAGACTATCTGACTGGCTCATTCACTTTTTAACTCCTCCATGACACCTAACTGTAACATCAACTGCACTCCTTCCGAGATGGCTTGTCGCCGCGACTCAGGTACCCGGTATGGTTTCAACCGGATTCTGGCCTGAGGATCAGTGACAATGTCATGTCGCATGATAGAAGTGCATCCAGGTAGGTCTGAAAACACATCCGTGTTTCTGCTGACAAACTCCCTGGCCTCCTGAGTCTGTTTAGAGGAAAGGTTGTCAGCAATCTTTACTGTGGCAACTGCTTCCCTTGTATCAGAACGCAGGACTGGAAACTCTACCCCAGAAAAACCCGGCCGGGCGCTGTTGTCCATACTGGTCTCCCTATCTTTCCATGGTTTCAATAAGTTTACATTGTACACCTTCTCCGGATTTCTCCGCCCGGGCTGGAGTACCTTGTAGGTTACCTCCCCAACTTTTTCAAGCACTTCGTAGGGACCTAGCCAGGAACTTACTGTCCACCGTTGGCACCAGAACCAAAACCCGATCTCCCCGGTTAAAATTCCGAACCCGAGCCTGACGATTATAGACCCTACTCTGGGCTTGCTGGGCTGCCTGCATATGTTCCCTAACCAGCGGCAACACTGTCTCCATCTGCTCTTGCATTTGAGTGACATACTCAATTACACTTTCATGCAGTGTGGGTTGTTGTTCCCACGCCTCATTGGCTGTGTGCAACAATTCACGCGGATGTCGCTATACAGCAGTTGTCACAGATGATGTTGCAGATAGCTGGAAGTTATGAATAAACGTCCGACTGGCTTGATCCCAAACTAAGGAGCATATAGATGACCCCAATAAAACCCTAAGAGCTCATCCTGACTGCTAAGCGCATACAAGGGTCTCAAAGGTAGACGATTGTATGCCCACGTACCTAAGACTGTGTGACACCTGAAAACCCTATAATAGTGAGGGGACATGACCACCGGCTCCCTGCACTTCATACGGAGGGAGTCAGGATCACCTAGAATCAAGCCAGCAAGGAAACACAATACATGAAAGGACTTATCTGAACAAGCAGCAGCAGAAGCCTCCAGCAGTGAACACCTCAATCCAAGAAGTAGTATAAACTGCAAAGTGAGGCAGTATGGGAGGGAATATAAAGGAAAGAGGATTATTCTAAATTGGTGACACCTGGGAGAAGGAAATGAGATGAGAAAGTTAAACCAAAACAAAGAACATCATGCAAGAGGTAGAGAAGGACGTCTGTTCAGACCTTCTCACAGAACTGGCAGTGACAGCAGTTCGAAGGGCGACAACCCCGTAAAGGCCTGGGGAACCTCTTGCACTATGAACATGAGATAGGGCAGTAGCAGATTCCAATCCCTTTCATCTTTAGAAACCACCCGCTTTAAGATGTTTTTCAAGGTTTGATTACACCTTTCTACCAGGCCGTCTGTTTTCAGACATCCGCAACTGTTTGATCTGCAGTAGTTTACTGAGTTCCCTCATGACTTTTGACATAAAAGGGGTTCCCTGGTCGGTCAGAATTTCTTAGGTAGGCCCACTCGGGAAAACATCTCCACTAACTCTTTGGCTATTACTTTGTCCGAGGTATGTAGCAGCGGCACCGCCTCCGGGTACCGAGTGGCATAGTCCAGGACTAGCAAGATGTGTTTTTGCCCTCTAGCGGACCTCTTTATTGGGCCTATGAGATCCGCTCGAATGGAACCTCAATAATCGGGAAAGGGACCAGGGGACTACGGAAATTTGGCTGGGGGCTGGTTATCTGTCAGGTTGGGCAAGACTTGCAATACTCTTCCACCTCTCTGAACACACTGGGCCAGTAGAACTCCTGTAGAATCCGATCCTGCGTTTTCTGCACCCAATTACATGTTGGTGGGCTAACTCCAACATGCGCTTGCGATATGCCTTGGGCACCACCAACTGCTCAATATGCTCACCCCGTAGTTGATTTACCCGATACAATATCTTCTGTTGAACCACAAAACAGGGGAACATAGACTCGGCCCCCGGTTGTTGCGGCTCACCCTCGACTACTACCACATTTTCCCAGGCTTGAATAGAATCTGTTCCTTGTGCTGTGCTGTACCAAAATTATCTCCAAAGATGTTAAGGTCTGCCAACTCCGACACTTAGCAACGTTGTCTCCTCCTCTTCCACCACCTGCGGTCTCAGGTTCCCAGAGTTCTGGTCTCCACCTGAGCCGGGCCACTCTGCTAGGGTTATCCCTGTCTCATGTGTATTGGTGACTCTCGCCTCAGGCCACAGTGACGGGAAACTGCGGAAGTATCTCCCAATTATTAGTTCATAATGTAACTTTGTGGCGACGGCCACCTCATGAGTCCACCTGCCGGCCACTGTGGATAGAGACAGCAGGGCGGTGGGATAGTCCTTTAAGTCTCCATGGATGCACACTATGCTGACTTTTCGGCCACTATACTCGGTGGGCTGCACCAGGGCAGCTCTTACCAGGGACACCAAGCTCCCTGAGTCCAGCAGTGCCACAACCAGGATATCTCCCACTTGTACCTGACACAGGTGACTATTGTCTATTGTCTCGGGGGTACCAGTTGCACACAGCATCCTGGCATACATTGAGGGCCGGTGGTAATAGTGTCCATGGGTTCCCCCCTGATCGGGACAGTCGGCCATCGGAGCTGGGTCTGCAGGGAGAACTGGCACTGACCGCCTGGCCAAGGGTGGAGATTTCCCGGGTTAAATTGGCCCCCTCCCAACAGAACCCCCCTGTAGATTTCTAGTGGCCTCATAGCATTCCACCAGGTCGACCATCTCTACGGTATTACCAGGAGCCACCTGGCCGATCCAGTGCTGGAGAGGGTACGGCAAAGCCCTCCAGAACTCATCAGCCAACAGACAGTCCAGCATAGCAGTGGGAATCAGTATGTCAGGCTGCAGCCATTTTTCCAACCGGTGTAGCAGATCATAATTCTGTGGTCTGGCGGGTTCAGCCGGGTTAAATTCCCACTGATGCACCCGCTGGGCATGGACCAACACATTCACCCCCAGTCTTGCCAGAATCTCACCTTTTACAGTCAGGTAGCCGGCCGCTTGCACATCTGGTAAGTCAAAAAACACCTGCTGGGGTCTGGATGCCAGGAGTTGTTGGCAGTACAATGAATGTTCATTTCTCTACCATAAGCCATCTCCAACGGCGTTTCAGAGAATTTGGCAGTACATCAAACTGGCCTCACAACTGCAGACCTTGTGTAACCACACCAGCCCAGGACCAACACATCTAGCATGTTCACCTCCATGATCGTCTGATGCCAGCCACCCAGACAGCTGCAGCAACAATTGGTTTGCATAACCAAATAATTTCTGCACAAACTGTCAGAAATCGTTTCAGGGAAGCACATCTGCATGTTTGTCATCCTCATTGGGGTCTGGACCTGACTGCAGTTTGTTGTCGTAACCGACTTGAGTGGGCAAATGCTCACACATTGGAGAGGCGTTCTGTTCACGGATGAGTCCCATTTTTCACTGTTGAGGGCAGATGGCAGACAGTGTGTGTGTGGTGTCGTGTGGGTGAGCGGTTTGCTGACATCAACTTTGTGGATCGAGTGGCCCATGGTGGCGGTGGGGATAATGGTATTGGCAGGCGTATGTTATGGACAATGAACACAGGTGCATTTTTTTGATGGCATTTTAAATGCACAGAGTTACCGTGACAAGATCCTGAGGCCCATTGTTGTGCCATTCAGCCACAACCATCACCTCATGTTGCAGCATGATAATGCACGGCCCCATATTGCAAGGATCTGTACACAATTCATGGAAGCAGAAAACATCCAGTTCTTGCATGGCCAGCATACTCACCGGACATGTCACCCATTGAGCATGTTTGGGATGCTCTGGATCGGCATATACGACAGCGTGTTCCAGTTCCTGCCAATATTCTGCAACTTCGCACAGCTTTTGAAGAGGAGTGGACCAACATTCCACAGGCCACAATCAACAACCTGATGAACTCTATGCGACGGAGATGTATTGCACTGGGTAAGGCAAATGGTGGCCACATCAGATACTGACTGGTTTTCTGACCCCCCTAGTAAGGCAAACTGTGCACATTTCAGAGTGGTCTTTTATTGTGGGCAATCTAAGGCACACCTGTGCAATATTCATGCTGTCTAATCAGCACCTTGATATGCCACACCTGTGAGGAGGGATGCATTATCTCAGCAAAGGAGAAGTGCTCACTAACACAGATTTAGACAGATTTGTGAACAATATTTGAGAGTTATGGGTCTTTTATGTGTGTAGAAAATGTTTCAGAAATTTGAGTTCAGCTCATGCGAAATGGGAGCAAAATTGAAAGTGTTGCGTTTATATTTTTGTTCAGTGTATATATATTTTTATACATATACAGTACAGACCAAAAGTTTGGACACACCTTCTCATTCAAAGAATTTTCTTTATTTTCATGACTATGAAAATTGTAGATTCGCACTGAAGGCATCAAAGCTATGAATTAACACATGTGGAATTATATACATAACAAAAAAGTGTGAAACAACTGAAAATATGTCATATTCTATGTTCTTCAAAGTAGCCACCTTTTGCCTTGATTACTGCTTTGCACACTCTTGGCATTCTCTTGATGAGCTTCAAGAGGTAGTCACCTGAAATGGTCTTCCAACAGTCTTGAAGGAGTTCCCAGAGATGCTTTGCACTTGTTGGCCCTTTTGCCTTCACTCTGCGGTCCAGCTCACCCCAAACCATCTCGATTGGGTTCAGGTCTGGTGACTGTGGAGGCCAGGTCATCTGGCGCAGCACCCCATCACTCTCCTTCATGGTCAAATAGCCCTTACACAGCCTGGAGGTGTGTTTGGGGTAATTGTCCTGTTGAAAAATAAATGATGGTCCAACTAAACGCAAACCGGATGGAATAGCATGCCGCTGCAAGATGCTGTGGTAGCCATGCTGGTTCAGTATGCCTTCAATTTTGAATAAATCCCCAACAGTGTCACCAGCAAAGCACCCCCACACCATCACACCTCCTCCTCCATGCTTCACGGTGGGAACCAGGCATGTACAGTCCATCCGTTCACCTTTTCTGCGTCGCACAAAGACACGGTGGTTGGAACCAAAGATCTCAAATTTAGACTCATCAGACCAAAGCACAGATTTTCACTGGTCTAATGTCCATTCCTTGTGTCTCTTCTGCTTGTTGCCTGTCCTTAGCAGTGGTTTCCTAGCAGATATTCTACCATGAAGGCCTGATTCACACAGTCTCCTCTTAACAGTTGTGTCTGCTGCTAGAACTCTGTGTGGCATTGACCTGGTCTCTAATCTGAGGTGCTGTTAACCTGCGATTTCTGAGGCTGGTGACTCGGATGAACTTATCCTCCGCAGCAGAGGTGACTCTTGGTCTTCCTTTCCTGGGGCGGTCCGCATGTGAGCCAGTTTCTTTGTAGCGCTTGATGGTTTTTGTGACTGCACATTCGAGATTTTTCTGCGACTGTCGCGGCACAGTCGCAGCATGTCGCATGTTGCAGTGCGACACCATAGACTGCCATTATAAAAAAAAATGTGCGACATTAGTGCAACAAAATGTTGCGCCCTATCTGTCGCGCGACTTTTTGTCACGTGACAAATGTCGTCGTGTAAACCTAGCCTTATAAGGCAAGAAATCCCACGTATTAAACCTGACAGGGCACACCTGTGAAGTGAAAACTATTTCAGGTGACTACCTCTTGAAGCTCATCAAGAGAATGCCAAGAGTGTGTAAAACAGTAATCAAAGCAAAAGGTGGCTACTTTGAAGAACCTAGAATATGACATATTTTCAGTTGTTTCACACTTTTTTGTTATGTATATAATTCCACATGTGTTAATTCATAGATGTGATGCCTTCAGTGTGAATCTACAATTTTCATAGTCATGAAAATAAAGAAAACTCTTTGAATGAGAAGGTGTGTCCAAACTTTTGGTCTGTACTGTATATTTTTCTATACCTTCACATATATCCTATTCAATTCTCCTTCGGCTCATATGGGTCAAGTATTTATTCACTCTTATACTCATATATCTGATATTTTAACACTATTGATATTAATATTTTATCGATTATATTATGTTTTGGCTCTTAAAAATTATTCACCCATATATCCTCTAATCTTATATTTAGATATGACTTACCTCATTCTAATATGACTGATACCAATATTTTATCCATATGCCTGACACTTTTTATTGATTTAGATTTTTTTGTGTCTCCATCAAACAAAAGGCGCCTAAAATAGATCACTAATATGTATATATATATATCTTCACAAGGAGGTATGATTATGTATTGTATTTGTAGTAGGGAACACCTACATTCAGCTACACATGGAGACAAGCTGTATTTGCAATTTCTATTTATTAAGACTAAAATATAACACAAATATGTTTAAAACACTGATAGTTGCCTTTAAAATGGTGACTAAAAACATGGCGTACATACCAATAATATCAATTGTATTACATTAAAATAGAAAGTAGTGAAGCATCGGCACTGTGGTATGCAGAGAGACCAAGTGGTGTCAATGTTTGTGCAATCCCTTTGCCCATCATTTTATTGAGATGTTACTGAAGTGCTCCAGATCTTTATAATGTAGAAGAGATTAATTGTCTGTCTCCATGAGAAGTCTTTACCATACGCGTTTCGGAGTTAACTACGACTCCTTCCTCAGTGGTCCATGTGTCTCCATGTGTAGCTGAATGTAGGTGTGCTCTACTAAAAATACAATACATAAAATTTGTATATGTTTTTATTATACCCCCCTCCCCCTGATATATATGGTGTAAAGAAGTGTCACGGACGGTGTACAGGAAACAAGGCAAAGCAACATGTATAAACGACTCGCTGGATCCAGAAACTAAGGAACCAAGGGAAGTAGTATAAGCCGGTTCTGAAAGGCCTCTGTCAGAGCTTCTCAGCTGTCTGGTTGTGACAGTACCCCTCCCTCTACGAGTGGACTCCGGACACTCAGAACCCACCTTCTCAGGATGGGACCTATGGAAAGCCCTGATGAGACGAGAGGCCTTAATGTCCGTCACTGGGACCCACATCCTCTCCTCAGGACCATACCCCTCCCACTGAACAAGGTACTGAAGAGAACCGCGGACAAGACGAGAATCCACAATCCTAGAGACCTGAAATTCAAGATTCCCATCAACCATAATCGGAGGAGGAGGCAAAGGCGAGGGTACAATGGGTTGAACATAAGGTTTCAATAAGGACTTATGAAAAACATTATGGATCTTCCAAGTCTGAGGAAGATCAAGACGGTATGCAACAGGATTGATGACAGACAGGATTTTGTAAGGCCCAATAAACCTAGGACCCAACTTCCAGGAGGGAACCTTCAATTTGATATTCTTGGTAGACAACCACACCAGATCACCAACATTCAGGTCCGGACCAAGCGCACGTCTCTTATCAGCCACACGCTTATATCTCTCACTCATGCTCTTTAGATTATCTTGAATCTTTTGCCAAATAGATGACAAAGACGAGGAGAATCTGTCCTCATCAGGTAAACCAGAAGACCCCTCTTCCGAGAAAGTCCCAAACTGTGGATGAAACCCATATGCACCAAAAAATGGTGACTTATCAGAGGACTCCTGACGACGGTTATTTAAAGCAAACTCAGCAAGGGACAAAAAAGAACACCAATCCTCTTGATTCTCCGCCACAAAACAACGCAGATATGTCTCCAGATTCTGATTGACGCGCTCTGTCTGGCCATTCGACTGGAAAGCAGAAGAGAATGACAACCGAACCCCCAAGCGAGAACAGAAAGCCTTCCAGAATCTGGAAACAAACTGCGTGCCCCTATCAGAGACTATGTCTGAAGGAATACCGTGCAATTTGACAATGTGATCAACAAATGCCTGCGCCAGCGTCTTAGCATTGGGCAAACCAGGAAAAGGGATGAAATGCACCATTTTTCTAAAACGGTCTACCACCACCAGAATCACAGTCTTCCCCGAGGAACGAGGCAGGTCCGTTATGAAGTCCATGGACAGATGTGTCCAAGGACGGGAAGGAATGGGTAAGGGAAGGAGAGGACCTGATGGCCGTGAATGAGGGACTTTGGCACGAGCGCAAGTCTCGCAGGCTGCCACAAAACCCTCAACCGACTTACGAAGCGCAGGCCACCAGAATCTCTGAGCAATGAGATCCAGTGTGGCTCTTACCCCCGGGTGCCCAGCAAGGACCGTATCGTGGTGTTCTTTAAAAATCTTGTGTCTTAAAGCGAGAGGCACAAACAACCTCCCAGGAGGACAAAGATCAGGAGCCTCTGACTGGGCTGCCTGCACCTCTGCCTCCAATTCAGGAAAAAGAGCAGAGACCACCACACCTTCAGCCAAAATGGGACCCGGGTCTTCAAAATTCCCGCCTCCCGGAAAACAACGTGACAGGGCATCTGCCTTCACATTCTTAACTCCAGGGCGGAACGTGACAACAAAATTAAACCTAGAAAAGAACAACGACCATCTGGCCTGTCTCGGGTTCAGACGCTTGGCTGACTCCAAGTAGGCCAGATTTTTATGGTCAGTAAATACGGTAATAGGGTGTCTGGCTCCCTCTAGCCAATGGCGCCATTCCTCAAAAGCCAACTTGATGGCCAACAATTCCCTATCTCCCACATCGTAATTTCTCTCCGCGGAGGAGAGTTTTCTTGAGAAAAAGGCACACGGTCGCCATTTGGCAGGAGAGGAACCCTGAGACAAGACCGCTCCCACACCCACCTCAGAAGCATCAACCTCAACTATGAAGGGTAAAGAAACATCAGGTTGCACCAAGACGGGAGCGGAAGCAAAACTCTCCTTGATATCAGAAAAAGCCTTACGCGCCTCTACTGACCAAGAAGAAAAATCTACCCCCTTTCTGGTCATATCAGTGAGTGGTATAACAATAGAAGAATAATTCAAAATGAACTTCCTGTAATAATTGGCAAAGCCCAAAAAACGCATCAGTGCCTTTTGATTCTCAGGAAGTTCCCACTCAAGCACAGCGCGGACCTTCTCGGGGTCCATGCGAAAACCAGAAGCGGAGAGAAGAAACCCCAGAAATTGAATTTCTGGAACCGCAAACACACATTTTTCCAGTTTTGCATATAATTTATTCTCCCGCAGGATGAGCAAGACCTGACGTAAATGTTCCTTATGAGTTTTGAAATCGGGAGAAAAAATCAAAATGTCATCCAAATACACCAATACAAATCAAATGATAAAAAATGCTGTTCACGAAATGCTGAAAAACGGCTGGGGCATTCATCAAACCAAAAGGAATAACCAAATTTTCAAAATGGCCCTCAGGGGTATTGAAGGCCGTCTTCCATTCGTCCCCTTCTCTGACCCTGACCAGGTTGTATGCCCCTCTTAAATCTAATTTGGAAAATACTTTAGCCCCAACAACCTGGTTAAATAGGTCCGGGATCAGAGGAAGCGGATAAGGGTCACGAATTGTGATATTGTTCAGCTCCCTGAAATCCAGACAAGGTCTTAAAGAACCATCTTTTTTCTTAACAAAGAAAAAAACAGCGGCAACAGGTGACTTCGAGGGTCGTATGTGTCCTTTTCTCAGACTCTCAGAGATATAAGCACGCATAGCGATCCTCTCAGGTTGGGAAAGATTGTATAAATGAGATTTAGGCAGCTTGGCGTCTGGGATGAGATTAATAGGGCAATCGTACTCCCTGTGCGGGGGCAAATCCTGAACTCCACTCTCAGAGAAGACATCCGAAAATTCTGAGAGAAAAGATGGTACAGTCTTAGTAGCAACCTCAGAAACAGATGTCATGAGGCAATTCTCTCTGCAAAAGTCACTCCAACCATTTATTTGCCTCGCTTGCCAATCAATGGTGGGGTTATGCTTAGTGAGCCAGGGCAGCCCCAACACCAGAGGGGTGGGTAAACCGCTAAGGACAAAACATGACACATCCTCAACATGAGCATCACTCACAATTAAACGGATATTGTGAACTATGCCTTTTAATGATTTTTGAGAAAGTGGAGTGGAATCGATAGCAAAAACAGGAATATCCTTTCCCAAAGTGCACACCTGGAAACCATGAGTTATCGCAAATTGATTATCAATGAGATTAACCGCTGCTCCACTATCCACAAAAAATGTTCTTGCTCTCTAGCGCCACCCTAGCCGGCAGGACAAAACGGGAACTACAAGCAAATGGAAAACCTTCAATTTCCGCCTCAACCCTGCCAATAGTAACAGACGGAACATTTTTAAAAGATTTTTTCCTGTTTGTTTCTTTATTACTCCCAGAAAACTGCCTGAATCTCCTAGAGGGACAAATATTTGCCAAATGATTTATACCTCCACAACAAAAACAAACCCTCCCATGCGAGCTGAATCTTCTATTGTCAGAAGCAATCAACTCCAGCTGCATGGGCTCCTGCTCAGAAGGGGCTGACGGCAACTGAGACCCCTGCACACAGAGCGGGACCGCTGCACTGTCCTGGGACTGCGTATGACAGGAAGGAGACATCTCTCCTCTCTCTCTAAGACACCTGTCAATACGAACGGCCTGAGACATAGCAGAGTCCAAAGAAATAGGCCTCTCATGAAAGGCAAATGCATCTTTCAATCCCTCTGAAAGACCATGGCAAAATTGACTTCGGAGCGCAGCATCATTCCAACCAGTATCAACTGCCCATCTCCGAAATTCTGAGCAGTATATTTCTGCGGATTGTTTACCCTGGCATAATAGACGTAGTTTAGACTCAGCCAGAGCAATACGATCCGGATCATCATATATCTGACCCAGGGCTAAAAAGAATTCATCCACTGAACGGAGAGGCCGTGCCCCCTCCGGCAGCGAAAAGGCCCAGGACTGAGCGTTACCTCTGAGCAGCGATATAATGATCCCCACCCTCCGTTCCTCATCACCAGAGGAGTGGGGAAGAAGGCGAAAATGGAGTTTGCAAGCCTCTCTAAAACGCACAAAATTCTCACTACCCCCGGAGAACGTATCCGGGAGCGAGATCTTAGGCTCAGAACAAACTCCATGAACGCAAGCTGAACCGGTCACTTGAAGCTGAGAAAAAGTCTTACGGAGATCAGCTACCTCCAATGAAAGACCCTGGAAGCGTTCAGCCAAAAGTAAAACCGGATCCATGCTTGAGACGGTTATGGCGGCTTATAATGTCACGGACGGTGTACAGGAAACAAGGCAAAGCAACATGTATAAACGACTCACTGGATCCAGAAACTAAGGAACCAAGGGAGACCCCTGCAGAAGACCTGGCACTTTCCCTGGCTGCTCAGCCTATGCAAAGATCCGAATGGTGGAGGTTTGCATATCCACGAACCTTGAGTATAAAGCCCTGAGCACCCTACAATAGTGAGGGGACACGACCACCGGCTCCCTACACAAGATACGGAGGGAGTCAGGGTTACCTGGGATCCAGCAAACAGATAATAACAGATAAAGGTACAACACTTAGCTTTGAAGCAAACAGGAGGACAGAGTCAGCGTGCACACACACTCCAGGAAGTAGTATAAGCCCCCCAGAAAAGCCTTCTGGGGAAGAATTTAAAGGGAAGCAATTAGTCCAACACATGACAGCTGAGAGAGGCTGACGAGAGGAAGAGCTGAATACCACAACACAGAAACTCAAGGAGGAGGTTCTGAAAGGCCTCTCAGCTGTCTGGTTGTGACAAGAAGTAGCTTTATAATCAAAAGAACAACACACCAAATTGGCCCTTAAGGCCAATACCAGCAAGAGAGCTTGTGCGTTCCATCTATGCGCTCCATGCTTGTGCAATGATACCTCGGCGCTCAGCGTCTGTACACTGGCCTCTATGCGCTCCACCAATGCGGGTCCAACCAACTCCGGGGAACTCCTCAGTTTGCTGCACACTAAGCTCACCCCCCCCCCCCCCCCACCATAGACAAAACAGGTTGCCTCCTATACTTGATCATATATATCACTATGTCGCGTTGTTGAGCCATACCTGTTTATACCATGAAAGGAACTAACAAGAATCACCTTCTGTGGAACTGCCGTTTCTTCCTAAGATTCTACGAGCGATCCAGGCAATTGCTCGTAGAAGGTAGTTTTGTGGGTGTCTTGAGCTGTATCCCACAAAACACCTCCCTGGTGAAGTGAGTTGGGTCTTATTTTCTCATTTTCTTGTATTACTTCAGTCCTCTGCCACACGGATGTTATGATCTTATGATTTTATGACATACTGCTCTATACTGTTTTAGCCATGCCAATTGCAGATATACAGGTGGGTAATAAGAAGCAAGTGTGCCCATCAGCTTGACTTCCTACCTTTTACTGCTCATCAACCATTTACATTCACGACCAGTGGATTGGCGCTATCTCTGTGGTTATATACACCTTTTTTTTCTCCTCATTTGAAATGCTGTCATTCTGTCTGTGGAGACGGAGACTGTGGTGGTGGCTGTCTCACAGTACGTGGTTCCCAGCCGCCACTCATTTTCCAGACGAGCCATCCCTGCCCTGCACAACCAAGTGGCAGACAAAATCAGGTGTGCACTGCGCAACGCCATCTGTGTGCAAGGTCCACATAACCACCGATACATGGACCAGAAAGCACGGGCAGGGATGTTATATCTCCCTAACTGCACATTGGGTAAATGCAGTGGCGGCTGGGCCTGAGGCGTAGATCAGTTTGGCGCATGGCCTACCGCTACCGAGGATTGCAGGACGTTTCTCATTCCCTCCTGTTGTCTCCTCCTCCTACTCCACTTTCTCCTCATCCAGTCAGCATAACAACTGCAACACCAGCTTCAGCACAGCCAGGGGGAAACGACCGCAGGCGGTTTTGAAACTCATCTGTTTGGGGGAAAAAAAACACATTAATCAGGAGCTGTGGAGGGGCATGGAGCAACAGACCAATGAGTGGTTGGTGCCGCTGAGCCTCAAGTCCAGCCTGTAAGTATGTGATAATGGGTGAATTCTCGTAGCATCTCTGGGCCTAGCGAGTTTGATGCACATCCCTTGCCTGGCGCATGTGCTAAATTTGGTGGTACAGAGGTTCCTGAAAAATGACTCTGATATGTTGGACATGCTGGAGTGAGCACTAGCAGGCGAGTCGCTCTGAGGTACAGCACCACTTTATTACCAACGAATGGGCCTCCATGTGGGACGTGTGTGCTGTGTTGCACTGTTTTGAGTACTCCACCAACATGGCCTGTGCTGATGACGCTGTTCCTAGCGTTACTATGTCTCCTGGAAAAAATGCTTCAGGCGATGATTGGAGAGCGTGTGGCAAAGGAGGACGAAGGATCCTTTCTAGGGTTATCAGGCCAGTCATTCACAAGTGGTTTGGAGGTTGGGTTCCTGCACCAACAGAGGTCAGGTACACAACTGTCCAGCCAGGGCACAGTTTGGGAGGAGGAGGAGGATGAGGAAGAGGAACTGTGTTCACAGCAGGGCGTCACCCAAAGTAGCTCATGGGCATCACTGAAGCGTGGCTGGGGGGATACAGAGAACACAGATGATACACCGCTCACAGAGGACAGCTTGTCGTTGCCTCTGGGCAGCCTGGCACACATGAGCGACTGCATGCTGCAGTGCCTGCGCAACGACCACTGAGATGCCCACATTCTAACCAGTGCTGATTACTGGGTGGCCATCCTGCTGGATCCCTGCTACAAGGACAATGTGCCTTCCCTTATTCAGTTACTGGAGTGTGATCGGAAGATGCGCGAGTACAAGTGCACGTTGGTAGACGTGCTGCTGATGGTATTCCCACCTGACAGTGGGGGCTAAGTGGAAGCACAAGGCGAAGGCAAAGGAGGAGGAGGAAGAAGTCGCCAATGCAGCTGGGGCACCGCCAGCACCTCAGAAGGGAGGGTTAGCATGGCCGAAATGTGAAAAAGCTTTGTCAGCACGCCCCAACAACCAGCACCACCAGCTGATATGGAACGTCTTAGCAGGAGGTAGCATTTCATTGTGAAAGTACGTATGCAGACACCTACACACACTGACTGATGAGTCTGCCCCATTCAATTTTTGGGTCTCCTAATTAGGCACATGGCCTGAGCTTGCCCTTTATGTCCTGGAGGTGCTGGCCTGCCTGCGGCCAGTGTATTGTCTGAATTTGTGTTTAGCACGGCAAGGGGGTTGATCACAGACAAGCTCAGCCGCCTGTCCACAGCCAATGTGGATAAGCTCATGTTCATTAAAATGAACCAGGCATAGATCCGACAGGACTTGTCCATACCTTGTGCTTGGTAGACAAGTATAACGGCTGCACCGAGCCATTGTTATACTCCAGCACACTTTCTCTTTGCGTTCTCTTTTCAATTTCCCAAATACAAAAAATTATGTAAAAACTATGTTGGCTACCTTTTCCTCCTCCCCCGACCACTTCCACCTACACCGCCACGTCCACTGCCTTCTCAACCTCCTACTCCACTTTGACCTCCGCCTCCTAGTTCAAGATATTTTTTTTTCTAATCTGTGTTATTTTAAGTCATTTCCCTATCCACATTTGTTTGCAGGCAATTGTCCTGCTCTTACCCCAAGTTTTCTTCTTTTCTTTAATTCTTGTGATACACCTAAAGTGTTAACAAAGTATGTAAAATCAGGGGTCATTTATGGGTGGTTTCTAATACATAAGACCCTCAAAGTGAAAAAAAAAAACATATGGTGACTGTTAAGTAATTATTTTATGAGCCATCAATATTCGTTTTTAAAGAAGACAAATTCTAATTTAGAAAATTCTCATTTTTCACAATTTTCCGTAAATTTCAGATTTTTTTTTTAAATACTGTAAATAAAGGTAAAACATATTGACTTTGATTTCCACTATTATGAAGTACTATACAATGTGTGACAAGAAAACAATCTAAAAATGACAGTATTACCACATACAATGACACATGTCAGATTTGCAAAAAACAGCCTGGTCCTTCAGGTGAAAAATGGCTTGGTCCTGAAGGGGTTAAACACTATCTGCCCCAAATAAGGGACTATTTCTGGAAGATTTGGAGTATAAAAAGCAAAACACATGCGACTGTGAAGGAGTGCCAGTCAGAGCCAGCACTCGCACATTAGGCACGCTGACATCACTGGTCACATGATGTCCGGTGTGTCAGGTGACCAGGAAGCACAGCCTATTTAAACAGGCAACCTAATTGCCTCACTAGCCCTATATTGCTTTGCTGATTTCTGGATCACTGACTCTGCCTTCTGCCTGAGCCTTTAGACTTGATGAGATATCATGGTTTTGACCTCTGACTACCACTGGTTTTGTCTCTCTGGTTCTGTTTAGATTTGGCTTGTACTCTTCTCGTAGTTATATCACTTGGTACGTTTCTGATTTTTTTTCTTCTGATTTCTGTACCATTCTATCATTAGTCTTTTGTTATTCGTCTCTTTGGTTTCCCTTTACTGATTTGGATCCTGCATTTATTTAGGAAGGGATTGTTGACCAGTTGTTGGATGCCGTTTAGGAAAGATTGTATAAATAGGAAGCAACAGTGCTAGGCTGGAGTTCACGGCTCACTGTTCCCTACAGTGACAGAATGACAGGCCTACAATTTTTTTTCCATCGTTATGGCTGTACTATGGATGCTATGTGAGGTCTGGTGGATCAAATGCAAGGTTTAACACAGTTGGTGCAGGATCTTGCGACTAGGGTGCAGCACTAGAAGAGCGTTCAGAGTGCACTGATTCAGTTGTTTCTCCACAGCCTGTGGAACTGCAAGTTAGGTTGCCTGCCTGCTTTTCCAGTGATAGGAAGCAGTTTTTGACATTTAAGGAAAGCTGTAAATTATATTTTTGGTTGCGTCCACACTCTTCTGACTCTGAGCAGCATAGAGTGGGAAAAGTAATTTCTTTACTACAAGGGGATCTGCAAGAATAGGCTTTTTTAGCTGTCAGCGGGCTCCCCTAAGTTAGCATCTGTTGACTAGTTCTTTTGGCTTTGTGAATGCTGTATAATAAACCTGACAGGGGGACATTTGCAGAATCTCAGTTTGTATCTCTGTGCCAAGTTCATAGACCAGTAGAAGAATATTGTGCGGATTTTTGCAAATGGTGAGTACGTAGCTCAGGGTGCAATGACCCGGCTTTATGGTGCCAGTTTCATCAGGGACTTTCCGATTCTCTGGAAAATATGCTAGTTAGCTATCATTCACCTGAATCTCTGGACGAAATAATGACCCTGACAGTAAGCTTGGATAGACGCCTTAGAGAAAGACACAGGGAACGTCCATCCACACCTATGACGGTTCCCAACTTCAATTTCTTTTTCCACAGTATCTAGGGCTTTGGTTCTCCCTGAGAAACCTATGCACCTCGGCGCAGCTATGTCCACCCAAGATCGCAGAGACCTGTGACCCACACCTGTGTGGGAGTGCTGATTACTGGCTAAGCGTCTGCCTGGCAACAGAGAGGCTTTGGTGTCTAAGTAATAACTCCAGGAAGCAGTTAAAGGCATGGTCTCACTTCTGCAAGTGGCATTTACCATGTAGATAAAGTTAATACAAGCCACTTACTAATGTATTGTAATTGTCCATATTGCTTTGTTTGTTGACTGGATTCATTTTTCCATCGCATTATACACGGCTCATTTCCATGGTTACGACCACCCTGCAATACATCAGTAGTGGTCATACTTGCACACTACAGGAAATACCGCTGGCCTCTCTGATGGCCTGGAGGAGCGCACATAGGCTAACAGTGTATAATGTGATGGGGAAAATGAATCCAGCTGGCAAAGGAAGCAATATGGATAATAACAATACATTAGTAAGTGGCCTGTATTAACCTCTTGGGGACATATAACGTACCGGTACGTCATGATGCCCTGGTACTTAAGGACACATGACGTACCGGTGCGTCATGTACTTAAGGACACATGACGTACCGTCAACTCAGACCTGCGGTTTGCGACGTTTACGGGTCGTTCCAGCGGTGATCGGCGGTGCCATCGGGTCCCCGTGCTGCTGTAATGGGGACCGAATGGCATGGAAGGCAGTCTAATGCCTTCCTTAGGCATCGGTGCTGCCTTCCGTTGAAGAGCCTGTGAGATCCAGCCCCCTGGATCTCACAGGCAGGAAGCTGTATGAGTAATACACACTGTATTACTCATACAGCCAATGCATTCCAATACAGAAGTATTGGAATGCATTGTAAAGGGGATTAGACTCCCAAAAGTTGAAGTCCCCAAAAAAAAAGTGAAAAAAGGTTGAAAAAATAAAGTTTTCCCGCAAAAAAATGTAAACGTAATTTCTCCCAAATAAAGTAAGAAAAAAATGGTAAAGAATAAGAAAAAAAAAAAAATGACATATTAGGTATCGCCACGTCCGTATCGACCGGCTCTATAAACATATCATATCACCTAACCCCTCAGATGAAGACCGTAAAAAATAAAAAATAAAAACTGTGGTAAATAAACCATTTTTAGGTCACCTTACATCACTAAAAGTACAACAGCAAGCGATCAAAAAGGCGTATGCTCACCAAAATAGTACCAATATAACCATAACCTCATCCCGCCAGAAATGAGACCCTACCTAAGACAATCGCCCAAAAAATAATAATATGGCTCAGAATAATTAAGATGTTCCAGTAGCCTGTTTTTAAATTTACGTATGATACATACCATACGTAATTTTTTTTTAAAAAGACTACTGGAACATCTTCATTTTATCAGCAATCCCAATGCTGTAAATATTTCCAATGTAGCGAGACACTTTGTGCAGGTCCATGCCTGCAGGACCAAGGGCTTTTGTTCCTTTGCAGTGGAAAGGGTCTTTGCACCTTTGAGAGATGGTGACCACCGTAAAAAACTCCTCCTGCGTGAGGCATACTGGATATTCAGGCTCAATAGCAGAGTTCCTGCGGGTCTGAACCCAAAAATAGAGCTAATGTATATCTATCAATAATATGTAGTGAAAGTTAGTTAATAGATGTCTTTTCCAAGCTAGTCATATGGATCTCTGTATAGGGGTTCTTTTTAGTGTATGGTTTAGGCCATATAAGTGATAGTTACCCTATGTTTTATTATTAGATAGCATGCTAGTCACACGATGCAGTCTTGTCCAGTCAGAATTTGGAAGCTCAGAGGTGGAGACTATGCTGTTTTTCCATGATCTGAGGCGATCAAGGGTTAATCTGGGGAAAAGACTTCAGTATGGTGTGATGAGCATCAATGACTTGATTATGTGTGTATAGGTAACAGGTGAAAATCATGATGGAGTGGCCAATGGTGGAGGTTTTTCCCTCCCCTTGACTTTGGAGAGGAGAGATTAGTGCACACTTAAATTTATGCTCTCCATTGTGATACTTTGTTACGACTAAGGACGTGGTGTCTGAAACGCATTAACAATCACTGTATGCAGGGTGGATGTGTCTGCTGTACTATTCATTGCAAAAATAAAGGAGACGTTTTAGAGGACTTTATTGAATCTGAAGCCGTCTTTCTTCATATTTTCTGTGCTATCTAATCTCATCACTGACCATCCACGGGCTCTTCCCTCACCATTTCCAGAGTGTAATAAACAGCTAGAATCAGCAAACACATCTAAACACATCTGTATCTAATCCTAACATGTATGTGTGCCTGATACACAGCCTGTTGTGTGTGATACTGCCTGCTGAAGTATGTATCTAATCCCATCTTCTATGATACAGCCTGCTGAGCTGTGTATCTAATCCTATTTTGTATGATACAGCCTGCTGAGCTGTGTATCTAAACCCTTATGCACATGACCATATCCATTTTCGCTAAATAAGGATACTGTCTGTGTGCGACCCGCATTTTATTTTGCAGTCCCATTGATTTCTATGGATTTCAGGTCTGCATTATGAGGACCAGAATAGGACATGTTCGTTTTTTTTTTTTTTTTTTTGTAGAACTGACATACGGCTGTGGAAAACACATGGACTTCATCAGTGTGCTTTCCACATCCATACATCAGTACAGCAAAAGATAGAACATGTCTTATTCTGGTCCTCATAATGCAGGGCTAAAAGCCATAGAACTCAATGGCTCTGGAAAAAATGCACATCTCACACAGGCAGTATCCTTATTTAGCAGATCTGCTACTTGGAGAAAAAAGAACGGATACGGTCCTGTGCATGAGGCCTAATACTATCTTTTTTGGTCCTGACTGCTGAATGGTTTATCTTGGGCCATCATGTGTGATGCACTCGAGATAAGACCATGATCAGCCTGGGAAACACAGTCGGTGTGTTGCCGCATCTCACAGGCCGATCCCACTCTCCTAACCGAACTGAGGATATGACAGTAATGTATGATACAGCCAGTCTCTTATCTGGTCAGGGGAGCTGAGGTTGGCCTGGAAATTGTGGCTGACACTTGGACTGAGACATGGATTCCAGGGTTGATCACAGTAGTTCGCATGATCCCTATCACTCATTCTGAGCCGCTATAACAGTGTCATCCACAGTGCCCCCATAACATTTACATCCACAGTGTCCCCATAGCAGTGACATCCAATGGCGTCCCCATAACAGTGACATCCACAGTGCCCCCATAACAGTGACATTCACAGTGCACCCATAACAGTGACATCCACAGTGTTCCCATAACCGTAATATCCACAGTGCCCCATAACTGTGACATCCACAGCTCCCCCATAACAGTGACATCTAGAGAACCCCCATAACAGTGTCACTGTTATTGGAGCCCTGTGGATATTACTGTTATGGGGTCACTAGATGTTATTTACAGTGCCATCCACAGTGCCGCTAATGACATCAGTGCCCCTAAAGTGCTCCCATGTGCCAGCCACAGTACCCCATGTGACATCCACAGTGCTCCTAATGACTTCTACAGTGCCCCCATGTGCCATCCACAGTGCCCCTAATGACATCCACAGTGCACCCATGTGCCATCCACAGTGCCCCTAATGACATCCACAGTTCTCCCAAAGTGTCCTATGTGCCATCCACAGTGTCCCCAAAGTGCCCCCATATTGCCATTGTGCCATCCATAATGCCCATGTGCCATCCATAGTGTCCCTAATGACTTCCACAGTGCCCCCATGTGCCATACACAGTGCCCCCAAAGTGCCCATGTGCCATCCATAGTGCCCCTGATGACATCCATAGTGCCCCCAAAGTGCCCATGTGCCACCCACCATGCCCTCAAGGGCACCCATGTGCCATCCACAGCTCCCCCAATGACCTCCACAGCATAGGTATAAGCCTCTGTGGCTTACATCGCACTGTACATGAGTCATTACAGGCTTCAAATAGAAGCCTGTACACTCAGAAGACGGATGGCAGTCCCGACGCATGTGCAGTAGTGTGCAAGTGACGGGACTGAGGAAGGTCGACAGGAGGCGGTGAGGTCAGTGACGACGTTCCGTCTACTGCCTCAGGTAGAAAAAGAAGAAGACGCTGCTGGACCGGACTTCACAACACTTCAGGAGCAGTCACGTGAATGTGAAGAGGATCATAGGAAGGGCTGCGCTGTGACGGGTAAGTATTGGTGTAATAACCTTCCCTCCACAGGTTATGAAGATGGCCAATTTTCAAGTAGGGACGGGAGAACCCCTTTAACCTCCTCCAAATAATAAATGCTATTTATTGAAGTGAAACAACCCCTTTAAGTATCCCCCCTAGGTTTCCCCAAAAATCTTTCTCCCTGTTTTGTATGTGTTTCATTTAATTTGTTTAAAAGCAGACAAGCTTCTAGAGTTGCAGAACTACATTGAAAGAAACCCCAAAGACTTAATCTCATACAAACAAGCTCTTGTCAAATTCAAGTCTACACTCACCTATTCTAAACAGGACTACTACTTTACTCTCCTATCATCTCTTTCCCACAACCGTAAACAACTGTTTAATACCTTTAACGGTCCATTAACACGTCCGTATATGTTTTTTTGCAGATCCGCAAAACACTGACACCGACCATGTGCACATGGCCGGCACTACAATAGAAAATGCCTATTCTTGTCCGCTATTGCGGACCGGAAGTTCGGGGCCACGGAACAGAAGTGCACTTTGTGCTGTCCGTATCTTTTCCGTCCCCCATTGAAAATAAATGGGTCCGCACCTGTTCTGCATAATTTCAGAACGGATCTGGACCATTCATATGAACGTCTGAATGGAGAGTTATTCTCTTCTCCTTCCAAACTTCTAACTTCCAAAGCTGAACATTATTACGCTGTGATTCTCCTCTTTGACCTGTCCTCTGCCTTTGATACTGTTGACCACTTTCTCCTGTTATAAACCCTCTCTTTCTTCTCTTGGCATCAAAGACTTGGCCCTCTTCTGGATCTCCTATGTTACCAAAGAACCTTCAGTGTTTCCCATTCATCCACCACCTACTCATCACGCCCCCTCTCTGTTGGTGCCCCTCAAGGCTCTGTCATGGGTTCCCTACTTTTCTCTATTTATACATGGGACTGCTCATAGAGTCCAATGGCTTCCAATACCACCTCTGTGCTGACAACATTCAACTCTACCTCTCTGTCCCAGATGTCACTTTCTTGGCTATTCAGAATCTGTGCTTGTCTGTCAGCAATATCTTCATTCTGCTCCTCCAGCATCCTAAAACTCAACATGGAGAAAACCGAATTTATCATCTTTACCCGATGTCACTCAGCCTCCTTACCTGACCTATCCATTACAGTTATTTGCACAATGCTTTCTCACGTCTCGCAGGTCCACTAGGATAACCTGCTGCTTTCAACCTTGCTTCTTCCTCACCCCAGAGTCAACTGAAATGCTATTGCAGGCCCTTGTCACCTCCAGCCTGGACTACTGCAACATTTTACTCTATCGCCTCCATTCTAGCACTTTCGCTTCCCTCCAAACTATTCTCAACTCTGCTGCCCAATTATCCACCTCTCCACTCATTTCTCCTCTGCCTTCCACCTGTCATGGGAAGGGAAGGTAGAAGGAAGTGCACACCCTAGACTGCCACCCTCAACCCTGTCCCTGCCTACCTGCCTACTTGCACCACCCACCCTAAGTGACAGGGCGCAACTGGGCGACGGTCCCTAACCTCCGTAAGTGCCGGGTAGGGGAGGAAGAATCAGAGAGGGTACCGGACAGCTAGGCAGAGAACGGTACGTGAGATGGAATCAGACAAATGGACAAGGAAGTGGATAAGAGAGAGGTACCCTGTGAAGGAGAAGGCAAAGGCGGGTCAGCTAGACAAGGTCAGTCCGGGAGGTCACGTCAATACAAAGGGAAGAGGCAGGTGGCAAATCCGAGAATGAGCTGAGGTCAGAATCTGAAATGTAGCGTCAAAACCAAGGGAGCAGGCAAAAGGTAGGTCAGGAAACGGTCAAGGTCAAATTCCAGAGGTCAATCAATAGAGTAGCTAAAAATACACACAGCCTAAGAGACTAAAATCACAGGCAATCTGTAGCCATCAGGCCGCCTGTATTTATAGTGGGGAGTGAGGGTCATGTGACATGGCCAGCGTCACATGATCGACAGACAGACAAGTCGAGTACCGAGTGATCAGCTCGGCGCTCAAGGCAGACCTAGGAGCAGGGAGCCTCCCAGATAGCAAAGCCGCCCTGGGAACGAGGCCAAACACATATCCTTGCTCCCGAATCTAAGCAGCGGGTCTGTGGCTGATGGGAGACCGAATGCGTCTTTGGCGCCCCGTTACACTACCTTTGCCAATCCCTTTACTGACTCCCGATTGCCCAGAGAATTCAGATTAAAATACTAAAAACTACATACAAGGCCATCCACAACCAGTCCCCTCCTTACATTGCTGACCTGCTTTCTCAATACATCCACAGACATAATCTCTGATCCTTACAGGACTTACAGTCATGTGAAAAAATTAGGACACCCTTTGAAAGCATGTGGTTTTTTGTAACATTTTTAATAAAAGGTTATTTCATCTCCGTTTCAACAATACAGAGAGATTAAAGTAATCCAACTAAACAAAGAAAACTGAAGAAAAGTCTTTTCAAGATCTTCTGTAAATGTCATTCTGCAAAAATGCCTATTCTAACTGAGGAAAAAGATAGGACACCCTTACATGTATTCCCTCTTAAATTGGCTCAGATCTCACACAGGTATATCACACCAGGTGCACATAATTAGTAGATCGTTACTCTGCATGTTGAATGAGGCTTGCCCTATTTAAACCTCAGACATTTAGTTTGGTGTGCTCCTGACTGTTGAAGTGAGAGTGAGCACCATGGTGAGAGCAAAAGAGCTGTCAGAGGACTTCAGAAAAAAAATTGTAGCAGCCTATGAGTCTGGGAAGGGATTTAAAAAGATCTCAAAAGATTTTGAAATCAGCCATTCCACTGTCCGGAAGATAGTCTACAAGTGGAGGGCTTTCAAAACAACTGCCAACATGCCCAGGACTGGTCGCCCCAGCAAGTTTACCCCAAGAGCAGACTGCAAGATGCTAAAAGAGGTCTCCAAAAACCCTAAAGTGTCATCTCGAGAACTACAGCAGGCTCTGGCTACTGTTGATGTAGAAGTACATGCCTCTACAATCAGAAAGAGACTGTACAAGTTTAACTTGCATGGGAGGTGTGCAAGGAGGAAACCTTTGCTTTCCAAGAGAAACATCGAGGCCAGACTGACATTTGCCAGAGATAAAGTTGACAAAGACCAGGACTTCTGGAATAATGTTCTTTGGACAGATGAGTCCAAAATTGAATTATTTGGACACAACAGCAGAGGACATGTTTGGCGTAAACCAAACACAGCATTCCAAGAAAAGAACCTCATACCAACTGTGAAGCATGGAGGTGGAAGTGTCATGGTTTGGGGCTGCTTTGCTGCAGCAGGACCTGGTCAGCTCACCATCATAGAATCCACGATGAATTCTACTGTGTATCAGAAGGTGCTTGAAGAACATGTGAGACCATCAGTTAGAAAATTAAAGCTGAAGCGGAACTGGACCATGCAACATGACAATGACCCAAAACATACTAGTAAATCAACCAAAGATTGGCTGAAAAAGAAGAAATGGAGAGTCCTGGAATGGCCAAGTCAAAGTCCAGATTTGAATCCCATTGAGATGCTGTGGGGTGACTTGAAAAGGGCTGTACGTGCAAGAAACCCCTCAAACATCTCACAGCTGAAAAAGTTCTGCATTGAGGAGTGGGGTAAAATTTCCTCAGACCGATGTCGAAGACTGGTAGATGGCTACAAGAACCGTCTCACTGCAGTTATTTCAGCCAAAGGAGGTAACACTCGCTATTAGGGGCAAGGGTGTCCTATCTTTTTCCTCAGTTAGAATAGGCATTTTTGTAGAATGACATTTACAGAAGATCTTGAAAAGACTTTTCTTCAGTTTTCTTTGTTTAGTCGGATTACTTTAATCTCTCTGTATTGTTGAAACGGAGATGAAATAACCTTTTATTAAAAATGTTACAAAAAACCACATGCTTTCAAAGGGTGTCCTAATTTTTTCACATGACTGTACGTCTTTGTTCTCATCTCTTCACATATTCGACTACAATATTTCTCACGTGCCTCTCCCATACTCTGGAACCCACTACTCCAGCACATCAGACTCTCCCCCAACATCCAAACCTTCAAAAGTAGCTGGAAAGCCTACCACCTGCAATAAGCATTCTGCCGCCACCACAGTCAAATGAACAGAATTTACCCTCACCTACTGCCTTCTTCTCCCTTTCCCTGTACAATATACTGTGGGCAGGGTCCTCTACCACTATGTACCAGTCTGTTAATGGTTTCTTGTTTACTATATTTTTTTATATTATTACATGTAACCCCCCTCTTGATGTTCCACGCCATGGAATTAATGGCGCTTTCAAATAAATTATAATAATACCCTACTGGTAGATTCCACTGCCCTAGTTAAAAGTTTGGTGGAATTTTACACACCTAATGTTTCTATGACCATTGGTGTAATACACACATTTGTGTTCTTTAGTTGCAATTAAAAATGTATCTGCCAACATTATCGTAAGATTAGCATGGCTCCAGCAACACAATCCAGTAATCAACTGAACTTCCAGCGAACTAGAGAAGTGGGGAACCAATTGTGCTGTTACTTGTCTTTCTATGTTTCAAACTTATCTGAACACTTCCCAGAATATGTCAGGGATTTTGCAGTTGTTTTCACAGAGAGTGGCTTAGACACTCTCTCGCCACATGATTGTGTAATTGATTTTATGCCTGGGTCTAGGTGTCCTGAAGGGCAAATTTATAACCTGTGTGACCCCAAACATCAGTTCATGAGAGAGTATATACAAGAAAGCTTGAAAAAAGGACATATCAAGCCATCTGTATCCCTTATGGGAATGTTTTTTTTTTCGTTGGTAAGAAAGTTGAGGGTTTGATGCCCTGTATCGAGTATATAGAATTAAAAATGATCACATTCAAAAATCAACATCCATTGCCTTTGATTCTGGATCTATTCAGTCAAATTCTGGGAGCTTGGTGGCTCATTAAACTTAATCTCAGGGGAGCATATAACCTCATACATATTAAGAAGGGGGACAAATGGAAGACAGCATTTAGCACACCTGAGGGTTGCTTTTAATACCTTGTTATGCCATTTAGGTTGAGCAATGCTCCTGCAGTATTCCAGAATCTGGTAAATAACATATTCATAGAAAGTATTGGAAAATGTTTAGTGGTTTATTTGGTTGATATATGAGAATCCCATGTTAGAATGTTGGTCCTACAAATTCTCAGTGAAAAATATTTTTCTGTGAAAGGGAAGAGTTGTCTCTTTGGAGTTCAAAATGTATATTATTTTGGATACATCCTTACTCCTCGAGCTTTTAAGATGAATTTCACAAGGTACAAGCTATTATAAATTAAGTTTGACTATCTTTCCTAAAGGCATCACAATCATTTTGGGGATTTTCAAATTATTATTTCAATAATCATTTTTCTGTCATTGACAAACCACTTAAGGACATGACTAGAAGAGTGGCAGGTTTGGTCCATTTGTGGCCTGAAAGTATTAAGGCATCTGAATCCCTAAAAATGTATTTTATTGAGGCTCCATTTTGGTTCAATGTGATCAGACTAGACCTTTAGTGGAGGAGGTAGATGTATCTGAATTAGGAGTGGGAACAGTGCTCTCACATGGTTCGTCTTCTCTTACCTAGCTTAGACCTTGTGCGACAAAAATATGAACTCCTTGCCAATAAATGGATCTTTGAAGAATGGTGTCCATTTTTGGAGGGAGCTCAACATTGGGTAAGTGTGATTACTGACCAAAAGAATCTAATGTTCTTGGAGTCAACTACATAAATCGTTGAATCCCACTATTTCTCACACATTTATTTTATAACTTTTAGGCCAGGAACTAAGAATACTAAAGTGGACAGTTAAAGAGGACATTTCTCCACTCCTGACATGCCTGTTTTAATAGCTTTATGCATTCCCCATGGAATAACAATTCTGGAACATCTATTCTTATGTCTGTATGTTGTGTAATTCATTTATTATTTCTACTACAAGTTATGAATCAATTTCTATTAGCCTTCAGTAAGGGTACAGAAAGGAGGTAAACAGTTGGGAAAGGAAGGGGGGGTGTACCTGCACAGACTCCTATCCAATCAGCGCTGCCATTTTCAGTCTGTGCAGGCACACCCCCCCCCCCAACTGGTTACCTCCTCTCTGTACCCTTACTGAAGGCTAATAGCAATTAATTCATAACTTCTAGTAGAAATAATGAAGGAATGGCACATCATAGAGCCATAAGAATAGATGCTCCAGAATTGTTATTACATGGTGAATGCATGTAGCTATTAAAACGTACATGTCAGGAGTGGTGAAAGGTCCCCTTTAACCTAGAAGCTTTTTCGCCATTGACCCACCAGATGTACATTCAGACCCTATTTTACTGACAGTTATTTTTATTGCCTTGATTTGTTGTGATCTGGCAGCGGAGATTAGAGGAAAGCAAGATCTGGGTCCTAAGAACTGTGGAGAAGGTAAATTAATCATTCCAGCTCATTTCCATCTTCGTCCTCTGAGTGAATGTCATGACTCTGTAATCAATGGGCATCCTGGAATTGAAAGTACCAGGAGATTAATATCTAGCCTTTACTGGTGGTCTACAATGTCCAGAGCTATATCATCTTATGTGTCTGATATTTGCAGACTCTATACTGACAGGGAATGTCCCACAGGATTGGCGCATGGCATATGTGGTGCCAATATTCAAAAAGGGGCCAAAAACAGAGCCTGGAAACTATAGGCCGGTAAGTTTAACATCTGTTGTGGGTAAACTGTTTGAAGGTTTTCTGAGAGATGCTATATTAGAGCATCTTAACGGAAATAAGCAAATAACGCCATATCAGCATGGCTTCGTGAGGGATCGGTCATGTCAGACTAATTTAATCAGTTTCTATGAGGAGGTAAGTTCTAGACTTGACAGCGGCGAATCACTGGATGTCGTGTATCTGGACTTCTCCAAAGCATTTGACACTGTACCACATAAAAGGTTAGTATATAAAATGAGAATGCTCGGACTGGGAGAAAACATCTGTATGTGGGTAAGTAACTGGCTCAATGATAGAAAACAGAGGGTGGTTATTAATGGTACACACTCAGATTGGGTCACTGTCACTAGTGGGGTACCTCAGGGGTCAGTATTGGGCCCTATTCTCTTCAATATATTTATTAATGATCTTGTAGAAGGCTTGCATAGTAAAGTATCAATTTTCGCAGATGACACTAAACTGTGTAAAGTAATTTACACTGATGAGGACAGTATACTACTACAGAGGGATCTGGATAGATTGGAGGCTTGGGCAGATAAGTGGCAGATAAGGTTTAACACTGATAAATGTAAAGTTATGCACATGGGAAGGAAAAATGCAAGTCACCCGTACATGCTAAATGGTAAAACACTCGGTAACACTGACACGGAAAAAGGACCTAGGAATTTTAATAAACAGCAAACTAAGCTGCAAAAACCAGTGTCAGGCAGCTGCTGCCAAGGCCAACAAGATAATGGGTTGCATCAGAAGGGGCATAGATTCCCGTGATAAGAACAGTCCTACCACTTTGCAAATCGCTAGTCAGACCACACATGGAGTACTGTGTACAGTTATGGGCTCCTGTAAACAAGGCAGACATAACAGAGCTGGAGAAGGTCCAGAGGAGGGCAACTAAAGTAATAACTGGAATGGGGCAACTACAGTACCCTGAAAGATTATCAAAATTAGGGTTATTCACTTTAGAAAAAAGACGACTGAGAGGAGATCTAATTAATATGTATAAATATATCAGGGGGCAGTACAGAGTTCTCTCCCATCATCTATTCATTCCAGGACGGTGACTGTGACAAGGGGACATCCTCTGCGTCTGGAGGAAAGAAGGTTTGTACACAAACATAGAAAAGGATTCTTTACGGTAAGAGCAGTGAGACTATGGAACTCTCTGCCTGAGGAGGTGGTGATGGTGAGTACAATAAAGGAATTCAAGAGGGGCCTGGACGTATTTCTGGAGCTTAATAATATTACAGGCTATAGCTACTAGAGAGGGGTCGTTGATCCAGGGAGTTATTCTGATTGCCTGATTGGAGTCGGGAAGGAAGTTTATGTTCCTCTAAAGTGGAGAAAATTGGCTTCTACCTCACAGGGTTTTTTGTTTTTTTTTGCCTTCCTCTGGATCAACTTGCGGGATAACAGGCCGAACTGGATGGACAAATGTATTTTTTCGGCCTTATGTACTATGTTACTATGTTACTATGTGTCAGCTTGTTAGATTTGTGCCAGGTCTAAAACACAGAGGACCCGCCCATTCAGTGAGCTACAACCTTTACAACCTTTAGACCTTGGTTGATTTTATTACGGATCTACCTGTTTCACAGGGTAAAGCAGTGGTGTAGGTACTTGTTGATAGGTTCAGTAAAATGTGCCATTTTGTGCCATTACCTAAGTTACCCAATGGGAAGAGTCCAGCCTCCCTGTTCATTGATCAGGTATTACAGTATTCTGGAGAATCTGGATTTCTTTATCGTTTTGATTAGCCTTTCATTGCCGGGACAGTGGTCAAACTGAACATTTGAATCAATCCTTGGAACAGTATTTGAAGTGTTACATTTCAGACAACCAATCTGACTGGTTGGCTCATATTGCGCTAGTGGAGTTTGCCATCAATAATCACATGAATTCCTCAATTAATACTTTTCTTTTTTTCTGCAACTACCGTTTTGATCCGCAGTGTGGGTCATTTTCGTCTGCATCCATTAACATTCCCTAGGTAGATATGGTCGCAAAGCAACTGTACACAATCTGGGCTCAAGTTCAGGCAAACCTGAGAAAGTCCAAGGAAGTACATAAAAGAAAGTCAGATATGGTAGGTCTCGGGGCTCAGATATTGTTTTTGAGTACAAGGTTTGCTTAACAACAAGAAATTTGAGTTTAAATATACCTTTTCAGAAGCTTGCACCGTGCTTTATTGGTCCGTATGAAGTGGTTGAAGTTAGCAGCCCTCTATCGTATAGGTAGAAACTACCTACCTAGAATCCATAATGTGTTCCATAGATCGCTTCTGAAGAACTATGTACCCCATCTCACCACCGCAGTCCCTTCTACCCCTACCTTTCTCACTCCCCCCCCTTTTTTTCTTTTCTTCGCTTATTCTTCTTAGTTTTCTTTCTTTTATTTTTCTTATTATGCTCGAATATTGTTGTGCAGCTGAAGTTTTTTCCAGCAATGGTTTATAGATAATTAAATAATTTAGTCCTTTGTGATTTGATGTAGATTAGAAATTATCTTTTTTAATAGAATTTTCAAGTACATACATGAAAAGGCATAAAATCCAACTAGAGGAAGTACAACCCTTAAGACAGTTACATAGTGAGTCTAGGTAGAACTGTTAAAATTTAAACAAAAGTAACAAAATACAACAAGCGCCCCTCCACCTATTAGTTATCACAGGAGCAGAGGAGGACGCTTACCGCTGGAGCATTCAACTAAACATAACTAAAACAAAAGGTCACTCAGGAAGGGCAGCAGCTAGGTTTTGTAAGTTTTGATTTGATCTATATTAATGTACAATGTTAACTGAACAACCACAGGTCTTGTATTAGGATTTCGATACTCCCCCTTATATCTGTTGCTTGCATTCTTTTCAAATTTACAAACTTTCAATTTAATATTTGATTTTGCTAAAACCGGTACATTCCACTCATGATAAATGTCATTTCTCCTCTCTTTCACATAGGATCTGGTTTGTCTGTTAATGTGAATTACTTTTCCTGTATGAGAAGCGAATAAAGCTAGTTTTGACCAGTTTGAACATGAATCCTCTGGGCTGGACTGAACACCTGAGTACCATGAGTTCTTCCAATTTGTAAAATATCATATCTTAAAGTGTACCTGTACTTTAACAAAACTTTACTTATGTTTTATTGACTTATCAAAATATTCAATCCATGGGGTCTGAGGTATAAGCGAGGAGAAAAAAACGCTCACCTTCTTGCTGCTGAAGATGTGATCAGTAAAAAGTCTGAGCCAGTCTCCTGCAGCAATAAGACAGCACACTATGTGAGCACTACTCATTCTAGTGATTGGTGGATGTTTAAGCACCCAGATTCCCATCAATCAAAACTAGTGTTTATTGAATCGAAGTCCACAAAGTACTTACCTAGTCCATTTGCTCACGATGGGCCAGCTGCTGCCATCTTGCTTGAAGATCTCACATGAAATCCCATGCGCAGTGGCTAATGACATCACCACAGCCGTGTGAGATTTCGCACCAGATTTTCAAGCAAGATGATGGCGGCAAGCCTGTCGCAAGCAAATGGATCAGGTAAGTATGATTTTTATTTATTTTTTATAATTCACTCATTACTAATAAGAACCTTTGATATGTCACTAGGACATATGAAAAGTTTTATAAAAGTGCAGGTACACTTTTAATACATTTCTTAAATAGAAAATTGACTTTCTGTGCAATTAATATAACAAGGATAAAGTATGAATTTCTTAGAGATTTGTAATGTATATAACCTGTGCTTGTTCATCTGATATAATTCTTTTTTTTACCATTTCAGCCATGGCATTTCATACTAAAAACATAGTAACTGATTTGTAGAGAACTGTAACACAACAGGGTGAATTTTGCAGGTGTAAGTATGCCTGTATCTTATAAAATCATCAGCCTATTTTTATGTTGTCTGCTTTCTGAAGTTCACTTTGCTCCTCCTTCTTCCCCTTCTTTGAAATTAGGGCATATTCTTTTAAAATCACTTGTGAGAAGACTGTTCATTTAATGCCTGCTCAGCCTCACACACTGAAGAGTATATCACAGGATTCAGGTATTCTAATCATGCTCTTAACTATTGGTTTACAAATATTCATGGGAATATGTAATTTGTGATTGGCCATGATCACCGAAAGTAAGAAAGTCAATTAATTAGAGAAAGTTAAAAGGGTAAAAAAATTATTTGTAGATCTGTGTCTAAGAATAAGGTCAAAAGTATCCTGTGGAGGAAACAACTAGGCTAGCACTGGTTTTCTGGTTTCTGGTCAATACTGGGGGAAGAGCCTCTAGATACACACACATAATTTAGACAAGGAAACCACATAATTTGAAGTTATATATCTATTACGCTAAACTTGCTATTTGGCACTAACTGATGACAATATTTGTAACGTTGTAATATATTTATCTTTAAATTGAGTTGGGACTATAAACCAATATTAAAAAGATTATATACAGTATAACAAAATATGTGAGCACTGCATATGGAAGAGCAGAAGATAGATTTCATACAGCGTTGGTAGCATATGTATGTAGTGTTGCAAATACGCTAAGTACAAACTTCTGGGATGCAGTTAGTATATCTTTACATTTGCTGAAATTCAGTTATTGTGAGGATTTTATGGCAAATGTACTAAACACAGTATTCCCATCTCAAAGGTGTATATCAGATAAGTAAAAAATATTTTAACACATAAGACAGTGAGAGAAGGCAGTATGACATACTTTGCTACAAACTATGCTGCACTTCATTTCCACCCTCTTCAATTCTTTTGTGTAGTTAGTAAGTCTGTTATGCGGCTCTGTGCTTGCTACTTTAGTGTACAAACAGTTGTGACCACAGGATCTGAGTGGTCAATTACCGGGAGTGATGTGCTCTTCGTAACCTAAAGGTCTTCTGACAAGATCACAGGAGTCATTTGGATGCTATGATAGCCTTCCATAGCGAAGCTACCATCAAGCCCTGCTTGTGGCAGCGTTTTATAGGAATATAGGGGTTCTACCCTAGACTACAAAGGTAAATAATTTCAGTCTATGAAGAACCGATCAGACATTAGCATGTTGAATTCACCTGGGGGAGACTAAAAATAAGTTTAAAAAATATTTTAAAAAAACTTAAAAAGATATAAAAATTCTAATCACCCACTTCCCTATTTTAAAAATAAAAATAAACCATAAAATCAAGATCAATAGTATCGCTGCATCCAAAAATGCCTAAGCTATTAAAATATAAAGGTGTTTATTCTATAAAGGTGAAAGCTGTTACAGAAAAAGATAAAATTTAAAGTTTTTTTGTACTTCATAAAAAAATGAATAATTATGATCAAAAAGCCATACATGCTCCAAATTACAGGTCTCCCTACAACAAACCTCAGACAGCTCCATAGACAACCATAAAAAAATTATGGGATTTTTTTTTTTTTGTATTAACACAAGATAGCATTGTGTATATATGGCATAAACCTATGATGCAGAAGTCAAAATTATGCTAATATTGTTAGATTTTTATTTTTTACAATTCCATCTGTTTAATGTAATTAAAAACTACATTTTGCATACGGTTGGGCTAATTTGCAAGAACAATAAATGATAATTTTGATTAGTGTGCGGTAATAGAAAAAAGTTATTTCACTATTGTTTTTTGCACTCTATATTCACAATGTTCACTGTGCAACATAATTAGCTGTGTAAATCATCAGTTTTTTACTACGTTTAAACAATAATTGTAGGTCTCATAATTGTTTTTCTGCTGATGTGGATGTATACGGCCTTGTTTTTTGCGGGAGAAAAATGTAGTTTAATTGGTACCATTTTGGGGCACATAGGATTTATCAATTACCATTTTTTGAGAGCAAAGGATAGGAACAATTCAGTTGTCTTGCGTTTTTTCTCTTTTTATGTTTTTCATGGGAAGGTGTAAATAATGTTATCTTTATTAAAGGGGTTGTGGTGAACAAAGCGTTTATGTAAATAAACTTGATGAACCATTTAACCCTTTCACCCCTGGAAGTTTTTGATCGTTTATGTGTTTTCGTTTATCACCCCCTGCCTTACTGGGGACAGTTTTTTTTCTTTTTCCGTTCACCTAGTCATATAAGGGTTTGTTTTTAGCAGGATCGGAGATGATGTATTTTGGAGCTGGAAAAAAGTTCAAAATAGGATGAAAAAACACAATTCTGCCACAGTTTTATGGGTTTTGTTTTTACTGCATTCCCTATGCAGTAAAACTGACCTGTTACTCTCATTTTCCGGGTCAGTACAATTAGGATAATACCACATTTGCATAGTTTTTTCTTTCATTTTAACCTCTTCAGGACCCTGCCATATTGCACCTTAAGGACCAGGCATTTTTTTTTTGCAAATCTGACGTGTCACTTTATGTAGTGATAACTTTTAAACACTTTTACTTATCCAGGCCATTCTGAGATTGTTTTCTTATCACATAATGTACTTTATGACAGTGGTAAAATTGAGTAAAAAAAAAAAACATTTTTATTTATTAAGAAATACCACATTTTCCCAAAATTTGAAAAAATTAGCAAGTTTCTATTTCTCTACTTTTATAATAGATAGTAATACCTCCAAAAATTATTACTTTACATTCCCCATATGTCTACTTCATGTTTGTATCATTTTGTGAATGCCATTTTATTTGTTGGGGACATTAGAAGGCTTAGAAGTTAAGAAGCAAATCTTTAAAAATTTTCAGAAATTTTCTAAAACCCACTTTTTAAGGACCAGTTCAGGTCTGAAGTCACTTTGTGAGGCTTACATAATAGAAACCACCCAAAATAACCCCATTTTACAACTACAACTACACCCTCAAGGTATTCAAAACCGATTTTACAAACTTTGTTAACCCTTTAGGTGTTCCACAAGAATTAAGGGAAAAGGAGATGAAATTTCAGAATTTCACTTTTTTGGCAGATTTTCCATTTGAATACATTTTTTACAGTTACAAAACAAGGGTTAACAGACAAACAAAACTCAATGTTTATGGCCCTAATTCTGTAGTTTACAGAAACGCCCAATATGTGGTTGTAAACTGCTGTATGGGCACAAGGCATTACCCAGAAGGAACGGAACGCCATATGGTTTTTGGAAGGCAGATTTTGCTGGACTGGTTTATTGACACCATGTCCCATTTGAAGCCCCCCTGATGCACCTTTAGAATAGAAACTCCATGAAAAATGACCCCATTTTAGAAACTACAGCCCTCAAGGTTTACAAAACTGATTTTACAAACTTTGCTAACCCTTTAGGTGTTCCACAAGAATTAATGGAAAATGGAGATGAAATTTGAAAATTTCACTTTATTGGCAGATTTTCCATTTTAATACATTTTTTTTCCAGTGACAAAGCAAGGGTTAACAGCCAAACAAAACACAATATTTATGGCCCTGATTCAGTAGTTTACAGAAGCCCCCCATATGTGGTCGTAAACTGCTGTACGGGCACACAGCATTGCTCAGAAGGAAAGGAACGCCATATGGTTTTTGGAAAGCAGATTTCATTGGGATAATTTTAAGCTGCCATATCCCATTTAAAGCCCCCCTGATGCACCTTTAGAATAGAAACTCCATAAAAAATTACCCAATTTTAGAAACTACACCCCTCAAGGTATACAAAACTGATTTTACAAACTTTGCTAACTCTTTAGGTGTTCCACAAGAATTAATGGAAAATGGAGATGAAATTTCAAAATTTCACTTTTTTGGCAGATTTTCCATTTTAATCCATTTTTTCCAGTTACAAAGCAAAGGTTAACAGCCACATAAAACCGAATATTTATGGCCCTGATTCAGTAGTTTACAGAAACCCCCTATATGTGGTCATAAACTGCTGTACGGGCACACGGAATTGCCCAAAAAGATAGGAATCGTTTTTGGAAAGCAGATTTCACTGGGATATTTTTAAGCTGCCACGTCACATTTGAAGACTCCCTGAGGCACCCCTAGAGTAGAAACTCACAAAAAGTTACCCTATTTTGGAAACTACAGGATAAGGTGGCAGTTTTGTGGGTGCTATTTTAGGGTACATATGATTTTTGGTGGCTCTACACTTTTTGTGAGGCAAGGTAACAAAAAATAGCAGTTTTGGCACCGTTTTTATTTTTTGTTATTTACAACATTCATTTGACAGGTTAGATCATGTGGTATTTTTATAGAGCAGGTTGTTACGGATGCGACAATACCAAATATTGTCTGTTTCAGTTTTAGATAATAAAGCATTTTTGAAAAAAAAATTTAGTGTCTCCACATTCTAAAAGCCGTAGCTATTTTTTATTTTTTGGGCATCTGTGTTGTGTAGGGGCTAAATTTTTTCAGTATGAGGTGACGGTTTGATTGGCACAATTTTAGGGTGCATAGACTTTTTGATTGCTTGCTATTACACTTTTTGTGATGTAAGGTGAAAAAAATTGCTTTTTGACACTTTTTTTTTCTTTTTTACTTGAGGGATTAAGTCATGAGATTTTTATAGAGCAGGTTCTTATGGAAGTCGCGATATCTAATATGCCAACTTTTTTTGTTTATGTAAGTTCTACACAATGATATCATTTTTGAAACAAAAAAAATGTTTGTGTCTCCATAGTCTGAGAGCCATAGTTTTTTTTAATATTTTTGGGCAATTGTCTTAGGTAGGGTCTCATTTTTTGCGAGATGAGGTGACGGTTAGATTGGTACTATTTCGCTTGGTCTTGAGAGCCATAGATTTTTATGTTTTGGGCGATTGTCGAGTAGGGTATCATTTATTGTGGGATGAGGTGAAGGTTATATTGGTACTATTTTGGGGTACATGTGACTTTTTGATCACTTGCTATTATACTTTTTGTGATATAAGGTGACAAAAAATGGCTTTTGTCACCATTTTTATTTTTTACAGTGTTCACCTGAGGGGTTAGGTCATGTGATATTTTTATAGAGCAGGTCATTACGGATGTTGAAATACCTAATATGTATACTTTTTCTGATTTATTTAAGTTTTACACAATAATATCATTTTTGAAACAAAAAAAATGTTTTAGTGTCTCCATATTCGGAGAGCCATTTTTTTTTTTCAGTTTTTGGGCGATTGTCTTAGGTAGGTTATCATTTTTGCAGGATGAGATGATGGTTTGATTGGCACTATTTTGGGGTGCATAGGACTTTTGATCGCTTGCTATTACACTTTTTGTGATATAAGGTGAAAAAAATGGCTTTTTTGACATTGTTTTTATTTTACACCTGAGGGGTTAGGACATGTGGTATTTTTATACAGCAGGTTCTTACGAATGCGTCAATACCTAATATGTATACTTTTTTTATTTACTTAAGTTTTACACAATAACAGCATTTTTTAAACAAAAAAAATGATGTTTTAGTGTCATGTCCTGCTCTGACTATGTACAGAGGTCGGCCAGAATTGCAGCACGTGTTTAGTGTTCTGTTTAGGAGCCGTGCTGGATCCGCCTCCCATCAGGTGCACTGGGTGGGGTCATTAGTTTAAATGGCTCTCAATCCCAGTGCTCTGAGCGGGATATAGAAATCATTCTGGCCTTGGAAGCAAGGAGGGAAGGTTGTCTGTTCCAGCTCAGAAAAGATAAGTGTGGTTTCAGTTTTTGTTGTTTGCTATCTTGGTTGTGTTGGTGTCATCTCTCCCATCCCAGGTTCTGTGCGAGCAAGCTGCTCCTATTCCCCTTTTTCACCATCTCAGGGAATCCAGGGTGTTTTAGCCAAGGCACGAGGACACATCATTCCTACCATTAAGGTGTGTATGTGGGCTGAGCAGAGCAGGGAGAGAAGTCAGGGAGTTGCTCGGAGGTGACACTTCCCCTGCTTCTCGCCTAGAGCCTGGTTTGCTGGTTTATCTGTATGTCTGAGATCCCATCCAGCGTGACATTTAGTGACTCCATATTCTGAGAGCCATAGTTTTTTTTTTGTTTTTTTGGGGGGCAATTGTCTTAGGTAGGGGCTTATTTTTTGCGGGATTAGGTGATGGTTAAATTGGTGCTATTTTGGGGGGCATACGCCTTTTCGATTGCTTGGTGTTGCACTTTTAGTGATGTAAGATGACAAGCACGGTGTTCATCTGAGTGGTTAGGTCATGTGATATTTTTATAGAGCCAGTCGATACGGACGCGACGATACCAAATATGTCTACATTTCTTTACAAATTTTTTTTTACTTTTATTTTGGGGAAAGTTAGCTTTTTTTTTCACTTGAAACTTTTTTCATTTATTTTGTAAAACTTAATTTTTAAACTTTTTTTTTCACTTTATTTATTGTCCCACTCTGAGACTTCAACTTTTGGGTATCTGATCCCCTTTACAATGCTTTACAATACTTTTGTATTACCAGTGTAATACACTTAGGCCTCTTTCACACAGGTTTTGGGGGGAAAAGGTGCAGGTGCGTTGCAGGAACATGTGCGATTTTTCCGCACGAGTGCAAAACATTGTAATGCGTTTTTCACGTGTGTGAGAAAAGTCGGCATGTTTGGTACCCGAACTTCTTCACAGAAGTTCGGGCTTGGGATCGGTGTTCTGTAGATTGTATTATTATAATAATAGCATTCTGAATACAGAATGCATAGTACAATAGCGCTGAAGGGGTTAAAAAAAAAAAAAGTAACTCATCTTAATCCACTTGATCGCGCAGCCCAGCTTCTCTTCTGTCTTCTTATTTGCTGTGTGCAGGAAAAGGACCTGTGGTGACGTCACTCCAGTCATCACATGGTCCATCACATGATCTTTTACCATGTGATGGATCATGTGATGACCGGAGTGATGTCACCACAGGTCCTTTTTCTGCACACAGCAAAGAAGAAGACAGAAGAGAAGCCGGGCTGCACGATCAAGTAGATTAAGGTGAGTTAAAAAAAAAATTAACATTTTTTAACCCCTCCGGCGCTATTGTACTGTGCATTCTGTATTCAGAATGCTATTATTTTCCTTTATAACCATGTTATAAGGGAAAATAATAATGGTCGGGTCTCCATCCCGATCATCTCCTAGCAACCGCGCGTGAAAATCGCACTGCATCCGCACTTGCTTGCGGATGCTTGCGATTTTCACTCAGCCCCATTTACTTCTATGGGGGCTGCGTTGCGTGAAAAACGCACAAAATAAGAGCTTGCTGCGATTTTCACGCTTGATGCGTCAAAATCACCGCTCATGTGAACAGCCCCATAGAAATGAATGGGTCCTGATTCAGTGCGGGTGCAATGTGTTCAACTCACATACGCGGAAAACTCGCCCGTGTGAAAGGGGTCTTACAGCCTGCTTGCCTGTGAGATCCACGGCGTGGATCCTCTACAGGTTAATGTTGAAAAAAATAAAAACTTTGAAAAAAAATGTTTATTATTTTTGCTTTTCAGATTCTGATCACTAGTGATGGACAAACATCTCCCGGGACGGTTCGCGAACGTGATCAAATGTTCGCGAACTGCAAGATCGCAGCGGGTCCCATTAATTTTAATGGCAGGCGAACCTGAAAAACCTTTAACTCATATTTGCAGCCAAGAAATAATTACTAGAAGTACACAAATAGTCCCACAACAAGGACAGTGACATGCCAGATATATTATTCGAATTTTCAATCTCCATTTATTACTTTTTCAATGCGAAATATCGGCAATATAATTTTCACGTACGCGCATGCGCAAATGCACTAAAAAGAAAGTATATTGGTAAATAACACCCCGCTTCAATCTGATTTTTGGGGGGCGACTGGTATATCACACCAGTAGAAATTATTTGTTCCAATAATACTCGTCCCTCTATATATCTGCCGTATCGCAGCAGAACCGCACACAACTGCCGCACAATACAAATGCACTATAATATACTTTCTAACATAGGAAGTATATTATAACATTGTACAAGGAAGGCAATCCATTAGAATATACATAAAGATAAAACGCAACCTTTAATAATTTTGGTTTGAGGGTCCATTCACACGTCCGTAAATGTTTTGCCGGCAATGTGCATTTCGCAATTTGTGGACCGCACATCGCCGGCACTATAATAGAAAATGCCTAATCTTGTCTGCAATTGCGGACAAGAATAGGACATGTTCTATTTTTTTTTTGCGGAAACGGAAGCACAGATGCGGAATTGAGGATCCGCAAATGCAGATGCGGACAGCACATTCCGGCCCCATTGAACATGAATGGGTCTGCACCTGTTCAGCCAAATTGCAGAACGGATGCGGACCTATTTTGCGGACGTGTGAATTGAAAAGATATCCCTTAAATGAAAATAAATTAAATTATTAAAGTTAAAGGGGTTCTGCACTTTGTTTTAACTGATGATCTATCCTCTAGATCAGGGATCAGCAACCTTCGGCACTCCAGCTGTGGCCAAACTACAACTCCCAGCATGCACACCTCCTTGGCTGTTTTCAGAACTCCCAGAGAATTGAATGGAGCATGCTGGGAGTCGTAGTTTCACCACAGCTGGACTGCCGGAGGTTGCTGATCCCTGCTCTAGATAGATCATCAGCATCTGATCGGCGGGGATCCGACACCCAGGACCCCCGCCGATCAGCTGTTTGAGAAGGCAGCGGTGCGGCCTTCTCACTGTTTACCGCTGGCCCAGTATCAACTAGCGTGGGCGGGGCTAAGATCCATTCAAGTGAACAGAGCTTAGCCCCGCCCACGCTAGTTGATACTAGTCGTGACATCACTGGGCCAGCGGTAAACAGTGAGAAGGCCGCTGCCTTCTCAAACAGCTGATCGGCGGGGGTCCCGGGTGTCGGACCCCCACCGATCAGATGCTCATAATCTATCCAGAGCAAGGCCATCTCTACTGACCACTATAACTTATGTAGTTATATGTATGGAGTTGTGTGAGGGCTCATTTTTTGTGGGGTGACAGACTCCAATGCATTAGCATTAATAGTCTAACATAAGGAAGTTAAAATATATAGATCTTTATTGTAATGGTGATCATTAAACTATTGAGTGGCCATGCACTCATATGCTGGTGTACTGCACCAGACTACAAGAGGTGGTGAGAAGCACATAACGCTTTCCCGAATGGAAACAGTGGCTACATATAGCCAGTACATACTACCATAACATACTACACATAGTATAAATTTAACTAACAATGTGGGATAATTAATGACAACTAACATTTGTTATATTTGATTACCTGATTCTTGGATTGTTTTGAAACAGAATCAATATAGGGTATCCAGATTTTTTCAATTTTTATACATTAAAGGGGTTCTCCGGGAAAAGTAAAAATGAAAATACTGAAAAAACATGTTCTTATAAATAAACTCTTAAATGTCTTTAAACGGGTTGTCTGAGTTTTTTTTATTTTTTATTCTTTCTATGTTTCTAACTAGGCAAATGTAACAGCTTTCCAATTAACTCACTTTATCTCCAGTGCCTGGGTTCTTAGATTTGACTGAGGGTCACATGACCTGTGATGTCAGCTTCTCTCCCCGCTCTGATGATGTTGGTGCACAAGCCTGAGAGATCTGTACACCTGCACTGCCTGCTGCTTATTGCTCTCTCCCAGGATTCTTAACCCCAGCTACAGTGTTTACTGTGTAGCTGCAGGCAGTGAGGAGACAAATGCTGGGCACAGGAGCTGTACTAGAAGTTCTGTAGAGCATTGCAGGTAGGGGGAAGATCCTGTGTGTATTAGCGATGTCATTGTACAGCTAGAACTTGTAGTTCAAGACCTACAACATTACAACATGCTGCTGAGTCTCTTAGCAGGCAGCACTTGCATTCACTCCCTTAGCAGTGTCATTATACAGCTGGGACCTGTAGTTCTACACTTACAAGATGCTGCTGATTCTCCCAGCACTCAGGGCAGCTCTTGTATTCACTCCCTTAGCAGTGTTATTATGCAGCTGGGACTTGTAGTTCTGCACATACAACATGCTGCTTATTCTCCCAGCAGACAGACATGTCATTAAGGGCAGCTCTTGTAACCACTCCCTTAGCAGTGCAGGCGGAGGAAAAGAGATTGTTTTTATTGCAAATAAACAAAGGGCCAGAAGAGAACCAGGGAAATGAGGGAATAGATATTTTTTTGCCTAAAACTTGTTTAGCTTAGTCATATATCGCTGACCATCAGATTTACAGTGCTATATAATTTTTTTCCATAATTCAGACAACCCCTTTAATTATTTATAATGGCTCCTTTAGTCTAGGGAACAATCAGTTAGGTAGCTAAAATGGCAGCTCTTGGATTTATGATCATAAAATCCGTCCTCCTCGTGACACAGGCCAGTGTGAGAAAGCAGGCCACAGAGCCTTATGTAAAGTCTGTCAGTCTCAGCACTGTGAAGCTGTATATTATACGCAAATGACAACTGAGATAATATCTCCTCTGTTTCCTCATCCTGTACTCAGAGACTGAAGGTTAGGAATGAGGACCAGACGCGCTGCTGTTGCAGAGGAGCGTCTTTAGAAAACACCTCAGCCTGCCAGTACGGGATGAGGTAAACTCCTTTCTGAAGCACAAGGGAGCAGTTATCTCAGCTGTCATGTGCACATTATAAAGCTTCACAATGCTGATACCGGCAGACTTTACATAGGGCTCTGCTTTCTCACACCGGCCGTCCTGCAGTGTCACGAGAAGGACGGATTTTATGGTCATAAATCCAAGAGCTGCCATTTTAGCTACTTGACTGATTGTTCCCTAGACTAAAGAAGCCGTTATAAATAATTAAAGACATTTAAGAGTTTATTTATAAGAACATGTTTTTCCAGTATTTTCATTTTTATCTTTCCTGGAGATCCCCTTTAAAGACTATCTATCTTTTTTTATCAACCTCCTTGTCTTAGGAATTATAGTATATTATCATTGCCAGAGTATGGAAGTGCTGATTTGTTTTCATATGGATTTAATTTTGGATATTTATACTGGTAGGACAATAGCATCCTGTTATCCATAAATCAGGCGGTCAGCCAACTATTCTGCTGAAATTTCAGTATACCTGTAATGAGGGTCAGGCGGCGCGTGCTTCCTTCGCAGCACCGCTGGCAACCTGCGAAAGGAGAGGGCAAAGGACATACCCTGCATCCTCGTCTCCATGGAAGCAGGCGAGCAGCAGGGGAGCTGAGCACCAATAATGATGATCGGTGCTCGACTGAGTTGGGCTGCTGTGAGTCACGTGATGCTGGCCATGTAATGTGACTCACCAGCCAGGCCTATTTAAACAGGCAGCCTGCTGGCCACAGCTTGCCTCTGATTACAGTCTTCTTACGCTCCTGTATTCTTGGCATTGTGTTCCTGAATCCTGACCTCGGAACTTCCATATTAGGAATATTGTCCAGGAGTAGTGCCAAAGAGATAAAATCCAGGGTTACAGAGAATAGAAACTTTACAGCAATTGGTTTCACAGCAATCAGAGTTAGTTCATAACAGAGAAACGAAACTTCAGCAAAAAGCAGAATTGGTTTTGACATAAAAAAAGAACATGGATTCCTTTCAAATCCCCTCTTAAGAACCTTTAGTGTCCTTTTTCTCTCTATATGATATTAGGTAATTCTTATGCCCATCTGGGCTTCGATCCTCCTGGGGTAGAGTAGTCTGATATAGTGACATATTAGAGAGTCCTATTTCTAGCATTCGTCTCACACAAGGAATAACACATAATGCTACTACACCTATTACTACAATTACTATGACAATCCCTAGTTGCATGAGACTTTGTTTCCAACTTGTGAACCACCCAAAGTATTGATCCCATGGATTATTTATACCTGAGTTCTTTTTCAGTTCTATTGACAGATCTTCAAGCTTTTTTTTAATAGCTATTGTGACCTTACCAGTGGGGCCAGTATTATTTGGTATGTATGTGCTACAGGAGGTTGGATCAGTCAATACTCGGCACACTCCGCCCTTTTCTGCAAGAATCATATCCAACACCATTCGATTATGGAATGTCATGATTGAGTCTGCTTGTAGTTCTTCTGCTACCCCTTGTAATGCATCTCTGGTATAGTTTACAAACCTTTGCTGATTGTAGTATTTGTAATTTATCCAATCCACATTTTTATTCACAGTAATGATGGGAAATATTGATTCAAATCCGGCGGCTACTTGATCTCTAGCTTTGAACTCATCTGGGACCCCTCTTGGAACACCTATTGCATCTATATACACATGGGGATCAAAACTTAAAAGGGGGCTGCTTCTTTTGTTTATCTTTAGCATCCCTTTTTCTATAATATCTGATTCAGTAAAAATGTGCATGTTCATTATAACTTTGGCAAGCGCACATTCACCTTTCCAGGCACCTTCCAGTCTTTATCTTATATTTCAATCTCCACAGATCCAGTACACATCTCCTATGGAGTATACTTGGTTCTGAGTGAGGGATATGTTCAGATTGCTGTATTTGTGACAATAACCTTTGGTGAAATTATGTACATTCCTCCCATGTGTACTCCCTTTGTAACATGTGTAGTTACCTGGATATACCTGGATTCCTGCCCCAGGACGAGGATTTTTTTAACAGAGGGTATTTTGATTTCCATTCTGTACATGCACTGTGGTTATAAGACATATTAACAAAAAGAGTCAAAAAACATTCTTCAACACTTTCTGGTTACACTAGGGGTACGGTACCTAGGTGTAGCTTGGCAGCACCACATATGTAACAGTTACTTTTATTCACAGAGGCTGCACTATACTTCATCCACTCCAGCCACAAATTAGCATCAGAAAAACCCGTCTCCATGGCCAAAGTATCCTCATATGTGGGACCAGATATGGCCCTTAGGTTTTTTAGAGAAACTATATGTGGGGCTAGTGGTTTTTTGGGGACACCTGTGATGGGTTGGTATTCCTTAGACTTATACATATCTCTAAGTCTGAACATTTGTGTTACCCGGGAAGTTGCAGCTCCCCACATTTTATGGAAGTACCATTCCAATACATAATCTCCTTTATCATATTTACCAGGGTTTTCTTGTAAAAATCTTTTTATTATTTTTGAAAAAATTATACAACAAAAGATAGTAATAATGTCCTAAGAAGAATGAAAATATGACGTTCACACCTCAATATTGATAGACACAGTTGGTAAACTGAAATTAAGTTGATCAAGAGATATAGATCAGCATAAAAATCAATAAAGTATAACATAGGAAATTTAAGAAAAAAGAAAAAAAAAAGAAAAATAACATTAAACAAAACAACATAACAAATAACCTAACACAATTTTGCAGGAGTAGCCCTCATATTTGGGACCGATAGTAATTAGTTTCCGTCCACCCATCCCATCTGTAGTGGAATGTAGAAGATTTATTATGGATCCGTGCAATTGTCTGTTCAAATGAGCAAGTATTGTTTACCACTTGCCAGACCTCTTTTATATGTGGAGTGTCTATAGACTTCCAATGTCTTGTTATGACAAGTTTGGTAGCCATGACCAAGTGTGCCACGATCGATCTAGCTTCTTCTGGAAGATCCTCTAAGCCTATCAGCAATAATGCTAATTGTGGAGATAAACCAAGATGTATGTTCAAGACAGAATTAATAATAACTTCAGTGGCTCTCCATAGGGGTTTTATAATTCACAATCCCAGAGGGTATGTAGGAGTGTTCCCCTCCCCCCACATTGTCTCCAGCATCTGTCTGAAGTACCTGGGAAAATTAGATGTATTTTGGTCGGGGTATGGTACCATCTCATGAATGTTTTAAATAGAACTTCTCTATGGATAGTGCTGTGAAAGTATTTATGAATATTTGAAAAAGCTGCATGCCACTCTCGTAACTGTATTTTCGATTGTAGGTCAGTCTCCCATTTTACCATATGCTTATTAGCCACCACATTTAATGATTCAGTTAATTGGGTATAGAATGTATTGATTCCCTTTTTTTTCTTGAATAAATCATTTATTAGTGTCATATGAGGTAACTGAATCTTCTCTACTATTTTACGTGCATTAACAAAATGAAATCGTCCCTCTCAAGTCTAAATTTGGCTTTAAGCATCGAGAAGGAGATCAACGTTCCACTCTCCTTCAATTTCCCCTTTTTAAGCGGGGTGGTAGGAGGTATATGTGGCAGTTTCTTTTCCAAATTGATCGGTGTGCTATACATCGGTTTCTTCTCAGAAGCGCTGGCATGCTTGTAGCCGGAGCTCGATTAAGCATCCGACATTACTGCAGCGTCGTCCCGGTCTTCACAGTCATGACTTGAAAATGACCTATTCCTTCGAATATGATGATCTGAGTTTTTAGCTCTTCTAATCCTTGATTGTCTTAATCTTTTGGATCCAAAATAATAATCCATTTCAAGGTTTTTGTAGGTTTTCTGTCGCTTTTGGAGCTAGAGTGCAGAGGAGCTCCTACTTCATGCGGCCATTCACCTCTGCAGCCAAGCCATGCCCCCCCCATTTACCAGGGTTTTCTATTGTCAATACAATTTTCATTTCCGCTGACCTTTTTTCGCAAAAATTCAATGAGGAGGTGTCCACATAACACATCCCTCTCTCAAGGAGTGTCATTCTAGTTCAAAGGGGACTTAGAATTTTGTATCCCTCCTTTTGAGGGCGCTTTCTGGTTTATATCCCCATTCAGTCCCTGTATTCCATCCCACTGATCCCCAGTATGCACAACCTTTTCCTCAGTATGAGTCTGTTACACATATATAGGCCTGTCCTTCTACATAGTTGTTGGAACAGTAGTTATAATATGAAAATGTTTTCTGTATATCACAAAGACAAAAGGTGTAGGTAGCTACGTGAGTGTTAGATTAATTGTACCAAAAGGTGATGACGCCGCCCTTGCTAGTTGCGGCTACTTCTCCCATACTGCTAATTGGTAAAATCAACAAGATTATTAAAGCAATCTTAGTCAGTACATTCAACCATTTTCCAGAAAAGAGTGAGGAGCTCATCGTGTTGGAGTTCAGGGCTGTCTGCCCCCGTTAGTACCTCTGGGCCTTGTTGGAGGTCAGGGCTGTCTGCCCCCGTTAGTACCTCTTGTCCTTCTTCAAGGCCAAGGCCGTCTGCCTCCGTTCCTGCCTCCTCTCTTGTTCTCACAAGCTTCACTCGGGTGGCGTGGATCCAAGTTGGAGACTATTCAGTCAGCACAGCTGTTCTAGTTACTGCGACCACGGTAGTGGGTGGGCCATATGCGAAATCACCTTGGGATTTTCCTTTCTTCAGTGTTTTGATCACTACCTCATCCCCCACCCTGTATGGGTGGGTGGGTGAGAGGGAGACTTACAAGCAACTTTTTTCCTCAGTTTTATTAAGTACCTGTATCAATTTGGTGACATTTTCTTCCCTTATTAAATCAAGGTCTCCTTCCTGCACTATTGTTGGGCGTCTTGCCCAGGGGGTGGGGAAAGGCCTTCCCATGAGTATCTCGAATGGTGATAACCCTAAGACTAATCCTGTCTTAGGATTTTTCTGCAATACTGGATAACACCAGTCTTGCTGTTCCTGTTCAGTGGCATATCTTTGAAGATCAGTAAGCATTTGTGACATCTCAGGGGTTGGAGGTGCCAAACATGGCATCTCCCAATGGTTACATGGACCTGTGGGGTTGCATTTGGCCACTCGTTTCACCACCTTATCTGCCAGCGCATTGCCCTGTGAGACATGATCGTTACCATCTGCTGCCGTGAATCCTCTCCTGTCAAATCATACCACGGTCCCACACTACCCCATGTGCGTATCTACTATCAGTATAGATAGTGACAGGTCTGCCAGCATGTAGAATACATGCTCTAGTGAATGCAATGAGCTCAGCTGCCTGCTGTGTTGAGTGTGGATGCCCTTGAGTAGGCATACAACATCATGTGTAGTGTGCAAAAATGGTGTAATGTCACATTGTGAAAGGAGTTGGCAACTCTACCATCATAGCACAGGCTGCAAGAGAACACAGACATGCCGGCATCCCTTGGACAGAGGTGGGCATTACCTTTGAGAAAAATACACCAAGACTCAACTTGCCTCCGTGTTCTTATGTCGGTACACCCGCCATGGTTTTACAATTTGGTCGTGCAAACATGTGGAAGGGCAGTTTGTAGTCAGGAAGGCCCAATCCTGGACTTGACATTAATGAGCATTTCAGATAATCAAATGCATTGTACATTTCTGAAGACTATTTTATTAAATCAGTTTTGTCCTGTAGTGTTGCCTGCCTCAAGATATTGTCATAGTAGGAACAGTCTGGGATCCATTGTCTGCAGTAGTTTATCATTCCAAGGAAGGATAGCATTTCCTTCTTGGAGAGCGGGGTGACCAGGCCCGCTACAGACTGAACTCTCCTTGGACTGATCCTTCTTTCCCCCTTTTTGAGGACAAACCCCAAGTATTCGACTTGCTGTTTACACCATTGCATTTTCCCTAATGACACTTTGTGTCCACATTCAAACAACCATTGTAACAGTGTCATACCATCCTCAATGTTGGCCTCCACTGACATACTGCATAACAGTAAATCATCCACGTATTGCAACAACACGGAACCTTGGGGGGGGGGTACCATGGTTCTAACATGGCTTGGAGGACTATGCTGTACACTACAGGTGAATCAGCACATCCCTAGGGGAAATTCTGCCCCAGGTCAGTTGACGTCTGTCAAAGGAAAAAGCAAAAATTAGTCTGGTCTTCTTGTCAACTGGGATAGAAAAGAATGCATTTTTCAGATCTATCACACTGAACCAAACAGCGTCTGCTGGAATGGCAGATAGTAATTGAGTGATGTCAGGTACAACAGGGGCTATAGGCACAATGATGTTGTTGATGGCCCTTAAATCCTGTACAAAGCGGGTAGTACCATCTACCTTTGTCACTGGATTTACAGTCGTGCTGTAGGGTGAAATCACCTCTTCCAGGATTCCCTTTTTGTAGGAATTATTTTATCATTGGCCTAAGTCCATCGAATTTCTCTTTTGGCAGTAGGTATTGTTTCTGGAACACTGAAATGACACCTGGTTTTACAGTAGTTTTGTAAGGTGTGCAATCTATGAATGCTGTGTCATATTCATTTGAAGACCATAATGCAGGGTTAATGTTAAGTTCTGGGTGGTTCTGTATGTTTGCAAGAATCAGTGGCACTGGTGTAGAGATTGGAATGAGATCTGAGTGTACTCTTATGCACTGATTTTTGGCTGACACTTGTAAGTCAAGCTTAATGAACAAATCTTTACTTAACACACTTGAGGTTGCACTGCTATCTACCATGAATCCTAAGTCCACCCCTTTTAGTCGGAAGCTGTGGTCCTCCTTCTGTCTGTCATTACGCTGGGTTCAGACCTGAGCGTTTTACAGCGCGTTCCTACGCGCTGCAAAACGCTCAACAGGCAAGAACCAATGATTCCCTATGGGAATGGTTCTCACCTGAGCGTTTTACAGCGTGTACGATCGCGACGCGAAACACCCGACGCCCCAAGAAGTACAGGAGCTTCTTTGGGGCGTCTTATCACGCGTTCCCGTAGCGGTCCCTGGTTTCATAGACTTCAGCGGGAACGCGCGACAATGGGCGTTCGCTTGTATGCGCGATTGCAAACGCCCGTACAATCATGCATATAGAGCGTACGTTCAGTACGCTCAGGTGTGAACCCAGCCCTAGTGTCCCAGCTGCCCATGAGAACAGAGCTCTGATGTGAAGCACAACACTTAACATGTAACACATAACTTCAAACATTGAAACAATCAGATCTGACAATACAGACAAATACACAAAAAGGCCCATTTTTTGACTTCTATAAAAAAAAAAAATGTACAGCTTGATCAATGCTGTTGGCACCAATAAAAACCAAAAACTTCCAAGAAAAATAAAATAAAATTCTCAATGCGCATATTATATGAAAACAAATATCGTACTCCATACACATTCATATACATTTTCATGTACTCATTTTCAAAAACAGCTCATAACCACACCCTTACACTTAAAAACTGAATTGCACACACAGCTCTGCTAAAAGCATCTCTTCACATTTTCAACTCCACTACAACTCAGAGCCACACCTATTCACATTCCACAGAATTATTTGTCTTCCAACCTAATCACACAATTGTCTTTGTTTCATCCCAAAACTTGCAGCACAGACAAACACAGCTTTCCTGGAAACAGATAGCCACACCACACCCAGAATTGCTAATAGTATATCTCGCTGTTGTGCTGTTTTCCAATGTTTTCTGATCTTCACTCTGTGATTAATCAACTCTTATAAGAAGACAATATACATGTCATAATCATACAGTCATTTTGTTAAACCCAAATCATTTTATATGTCAGGTGTTCTTAGTTAATGTTGTACATATATAATAATTCTTGTTAAAAGCTGGATAATATTACACATATAACATCACTTACAAAGGGGTAGGGAATCCTGCAGAGTATCATGTAATCCATATCCTAGGACGGGTCATGGTCAAAATGTGGCCATGCTTCTTTGTCTCCCAGACAAAGACCCTTTATCATGTCCATGTAGTACGGGGTATTATCGCCGTCCCTGGGAAAAGGGGCTAGCAGCTTGCATGAACTCAGTCCATCCAGCTAAGTTATCCACCCATGGGTTAACTAGGAGGTAATTTGTGGGACTAAACCGTGCAACATAAACTTTGCATGTTTCTCCCGTCTCAGGTTTGGGATAATCTGTTTTAGACCCTTGTGACCCCGTTCCGTCTGATATTTTAATGATGCTACTTTCCTTGGACTGGCTGTACTGAAGCGTTAAGGATTCGACAAATTAATCCTGTCAACTAGGCAAAGGACTCAGGTCTGATCACAAAATATCAGAGAGTTTCATCAAACATATAATTTGTTGCTTTGGTCTGCCACTTGTGTTCACTGTAGGAGAGTACCTGGGGTGGTAGTAGACGGGAGGTACGTGCCACCGGGGGTCCTGGCCCCGGTGGAGTAAGAGCCAGAAAAGTGCATTTTGCAGCGGTTATGCTGTTAACACAGCGGATCCGGGCTGGCTCTTATTGGGAGCAGGCAGATATGCAGGGCGGGTGCCTGTCTCCCCATGGTCCAGGCCAGGTTTTGCAGGGAAGGGTTAAAACCTGACCAGCAACAAGGGTGTGGTGCGCAATGTGGAGCTTCGGTGTTCTCTGGCTGTGAGAGTGAGAAGTGGAGGTGAGCTGGGCTGGGCTGGGCTGGGCTGGGCTGTGTGCTGAGGCCTGTGCAGGATCCTGCAGCTGAAACCAGGAGGGATCCGTGTCCTGTGGCTAGAAGCAGGACCCATGGACTTACTTCACCAAGGAGAAAAAGGTGACATTACTCCTGGCTTTAAATAGACTTTGCTTTATGTGACTGAAACAGGCCTCAAGTAGCCTGCAGCAGGGACTTGCTGTGTTTGAACTATTATTTTGCTGTTGTGTGTGACCACCCTCCCTGTGAACTGCACCGTCTTTAACAAATATGCACCGTGTGAATAAACAAAGCATCGTGTTTTACACCAAGACCATTCTGTGTTGCCTCTATACTGCACTCGCTACCACTGCCTACCAGAGCGGATCCCCACATCACCTATCCCCAGGTTAATGGATTGCTCCTAGCCGGGGGTGGGGCGTATTGCAGACCTCCGCAACACAGTAAAACAACAATGCAATGTCCTTAAAACTCTATGCAAATAGTGAACTTCAGTCCGTACACTTACTACCCGGACATCAGTATCCTTATATCAACTCTAATATTCTATACTTTAAAACAGCTTTAAAAGAGTCAAACCAAGCTCCATCCTTGTCTCCCTGAGACAATATTATCTAGTGCGCACTATATTTTCTCTGAGTAATCCTCACGGCGGACTCCCGGAGTCCCCGGGTCACTCCCCCAGACTCCCGGAGACTGTTCCCTGTATCCCTGATACAGTAATTATACTAGAAGTTGTAGGTTCTACTTACTAGATCGAGACATGGCCGTTGGATCGGCCAGAGGACAATAACAGATGCCTTTCTTACCAAACTCGAGGGTGACCTTCTTGACCCCGGACAAGAGCCCCCAAACTGATAGGGACGTCCCACTTGGTACCCCTGGCATCAAACTTCTAGTATCGGCTTGGTTTGAGTCTTTTTTCTGACGTCAGGAGAGCGCTTCACTCAGTAGGTAATAAAAGACACAACAGTGATGTACTGAATGAACACTCTGAGGTTTATTTTTAATGCACACAGGTTATATAGAGGGGGCTTTACCCCCTTTATTAGCATATCATCGTAAGTTATGTATTCAACCTATCATATTAACACGCTCTATTCCGCAGACCCAAAAAGAGAAATAAAAACGGAACTTCCATATTAGGAATATTGTCCAGGAGTAGTGCCAAAGAGATAAAAATCCACGGTTACAGAGAATAGAAACTTTACAGCAATTGGTTTCACAGCAATCAGAGTTAGTTCCTAACAGAGAAACGAAACTTCAGCAAAAAGCAGAATTGGTTTTGACATAAAAAAGAACATGGATTCCTTTAAATCCCCTGTTGCTTGTCGTGATCTCCTGGTACTGACTTCTGGCTTGTGTTTGGAATATAACAAAGTGGGCAAATTACAGGAGCATGAGACTGACTCGCAAACAACTCACCCGTTACCTCCAGCATGAAACCATGCTAGCAATGGGAGAAGGGATGAGTCTGCAAGTCCCAATCAAGACTGGCTGATAAGGCCCAGGCCTCACAGGTGCACCTGAATGTAGCCTGTAGATGGAAAGCAGGCACATTCAAATTGGAGTTTATACACCTCCAGGCATCTCTATAAATACAAACTGAAAAGAATGGAGTGGTTCGCTGCGGGCATCCTCCACTGTATGCATTTTTGCTAGGGATCATCATTAGCAACGGGCCACAAGTGCAGGATTTGCTCCCCTATATACAGTACAGACCAAAAGTTTGGACACACCTTCTCATTCAAAGAGTTTTCTTTATTTTCATTACTATGAAAATTGTAGATTCACACTGAAGGCATCAAAACTATGAATTAACACATGTGGAATTATATACTTACCAAAAAAGTATGAAACAACTGAAAATGTCATATTCTAGGATATTCAAAGTAGCCACCTTTTGCTTTGATTACTGCTTTGCACACTCTTGGCATTCTCTTGATGAGCGTCAAGAGGTAGTCACCTCAAATGGTTTTCACTTCACAGGTGGGCCCTGTCAGGTTTAATAAGTGGGATTTCTTGCCTTATAAATGGGGTTGGGACCATCAGTTGCGTTGTGGAGAAGTCAGGTGGATACACAGCTGATAGTCCTACTGAATAGACTGTTAGAATTTGTATTATGGCAAGAAAAAAGCAGCTAAGTAAAGAAAAATGAGTGGCCATCATTGCCCATCAAGCGCTACAAAGAAACTGGCTCACATGCAGACCGTCCCAGGAAAGGAAGACCAAGAGTCACCTCTGCTGCGGAGGATAAGTTCATCTGAGTCACCAGCCTCAGAAATCGCAGGTTAACAGCAGCTCAGATTAGAGACCAGGTCAATGCCACACAGACTTCTAGCAGCAGACACATCTCTTGAACAACTGTTAAGAGGAGACTGTGTGAATCAGGCCTTCATGGTAGAATATCTGCTAGGAAACCACTGCTAAGAACAGGCAACAAGCAGAAGAGACTTGTTTGGGCTAAAGAACATAAGGAATGGACATTAGACCAGTGGAAATCTGTGCTTTGGTCTGATGAGTCCAAATTTAAGATCTTTGGTTCCAACCACCGTGTCTTTGTGCGACGCAGAAAAGGTGAACGGATGGACTCTACATGCCTGGTTCCCACCGTGAAGCATGGAGGAGGAGGTGTGATGGTGTGGGGGTGTTTTGCTGGTGACACTGTTGGGGATTTATTCAAAATTGAAGGCATACTGAACCAGCATGGCTACCACAGCATCTTGCAGCGGCATGCTATTCCATCCGGTTTGCGTTTAGTTGGACCATCATTTATTTTTCAACAGGACAATGACCCCAAACACACCTCCAGGCTGTGTAAGGGCTATTTGACCATGAAGGAGAGTGATGGGGTGCTGCGCCAGATGACCTGGCCTCCAGTCACCGGAGCTGAACCCAATTGAGATGGTTTGGGGAGAGCTGGACCGTAGAGTGAAGGCAAAAGAGCCAACAAGTGCTAAGCATCTCTGGGAACTCCTTCAAGACTGTTGGAAGACCATTTCAGGTGACTACCTCTTGAAGCTCATCAAGAGAATGCCAAGAGTGTGCAAAGCAGTAATCAAAGCAAAAGGTGGCTACTTTGAAGAACCTAGAATATGACATATTTTCAGTTGTTTCATACTTTTTGATAAGTATATAATTCCACATGTGTTAATTCCTAGTTTTGATGCCTTCAGTGTGAATCTACAATTTTCATAGTCATGAAAATAAAGAAAACTCTTTGAATGAGAAGGTGTGTTCAAACTTTTGGTCTGTACTGTATATGCACAACCAGTGGCGTAGCGTGGGTTGCCAGCGCCCGGGGCAAGCCAAGTATTGAGCCCCCCCCAACCAGTGGACACGCCTCATTTTACCAACCTGCAATCCTATGTAACACCACAGATAACACAGTGATAATGCTCTGACTATAGATAATGAAGTAGATGTCACCTGAATTTTCCCTCTCTTCTTCAAGCAAGACACAACAGCAGCGCTGTAAAAGGAAGGACGCAGAACCAGCTTTTAGACCCCTGCACAGAACCTTCTGATGCTGGCTAGACTCAGCATGTTAAGACAAGGGAATTGTGCACACCATGGCTTATACCTGTTATGAGTTCTGGGGCTGCATTGTTGTGGTTAGAGGCCCTAGAATTCAGAACAGACATACTGTGATCTGGGGCCAGCTGTGGCGGTGTGGGCCTATAGAGGCCCTCAGTGGCTTAAAGGGAAGGGCTGATTCTATCCTTTCTGCTGTCCCTGATGTGGAAAATTCTCAGTCCAACAACTCTCCAAGCCCTAGTGTTAACATAGTAACATAGTACATAAGGCCGAAAAAAGACATTTGTCCATCCAGTTCGGCCTGTCATCCTGCAAGTTGATCCAGAGGAAGGCAAAAAAAACCTGTGAGGTAGAAGCCAATTTTCCCCACTTTAGGGGAATAAAAATTCCTTCCCGACTCCAATCAGGCCATCAGAATAAATCCCTGGATCAACGACCCCGCTATAGTAGCTATATCCTGTAATATTATTGCACTCCAGAAATACATCCAGGCCCCTCTTGAATTCCTTTATTGTACTCACCATCACCACCTCCTCAGACAGAGAGTTCCATAGTCTCACTGCTCTTACCGTAAAGAATCCTCTTCTATGTTTGTGTACAAGCCTTCTTTCCTCCAGACGCAGAGGATGTCCCCTCGTCACAGTCCTGGGAATGAATAGATGATGGGATAGATCTCTGTACTGTCCCCTGATATATTTATGCATATTAATTAGATCTCCTCTCAGTCGTCTTTTTTCTAAAGTGAATAACCCTAATTTTGATAATCTTTCAGGGTACTGTAGTTGCCCCATTCCAGTTATTACTTTAGTTGCCCTCCTATGGACCCTCTCCAGCTCTGCTATGTCTGCTTTGTTCACTGGAGCCCAGAACTGTACACAGTACTCCATGTGTGGTCTAACTAATGATTTGTAAAGTGGTAGGACTATGTTCTCATCACGGGCATCTATGCCCCTTTTGATGCAACCAATTATCTTATTGGCCTTGGCAGCAGCTGCCTGACACTGTTTTTTGCAGCTTAGTTTGCTGTTTATTAAAATTCCTAGATCTTTTTCCATGTCAGTGTTACCGAGTGTTTTACCATTTAATAAGTACGGGTGACTTGCATTATTCCTTCCCATGTGCATAACTTTACATTTGTCAGTGTTAAACCTCATCTGCCACTTATCTGCCCAAGCCTCCAATCTATCCAGATCGCTCTGTAGTAGTATACTGTCCTCTTCAGTGTTAATTACTTTACACAGTTTAGTGTCATCTGCGAAAATTGATATTTTACTATGCATTAATAACCACCCGCTGTTTTCGATCATTGAGCCAGTTACTTACCCACTTACAGACGTTTTCTCCTAGTCCGAACATTCTCATTTTATATACTAACCTTTTATGTGGTACAGTGTCAAATGCTTTGGAGAAGTCCAGATACACGACATCCATTGATTCGCCGCTGTCAAGTCTAGAACTTACCTCCTCATAGAAACTGATTAAATTTGTTTGACATGATCGATCCCTCACGAAGCCATGCTGATATGGCGTTATTTGATTATTTCCGTTAAGATGCTCTAACATAGCATCTCTCAGAAAACCCTCAAAAAGTTTACCCACAACAGATGTTAAACTTACCGGCCTATAGTTTCCAGGGTATGTTTTTGGGCCCTTTTTGAATATTGGCGCCACATGTGCCACGCGCCAATCCTGTAGGACACTCCCTGTCAATATAGAATCTACAAATATCAGAAATAAGGGTCTGGCTATGACATTACTTAATTCCCTTAGGATACGGGGGTGTATGCCATCCGGTCCTGGCGATTTGTCTATTTTAATCTTTTTAAGTCGCTGTTGCACTTCTTCCTGGGTCAGACAGGACACTTTTAATGGGGAATTTATTTCAACATTCGGCATGTCATCTGACAGTTTATTTTCCTCAGTGAATACATTGGAGAAAAAAATATTTAACAGCTTTGCTTTCTCCTCGTCGCTCTCTGTGACTCCCCCCTCATTACTCTTTAACGGGCCGACACCTTCAGATTTATACTTTTTAACATTTTATATAATTGAAGAACATTTTGGGGTTAGTTTTACCCTGCTTTCACACCTGAGCGTTTCTCAAACGCGCGTTTTTGTCACACGTTTTTATGCGCGTTTTTTGTATTAGTAAACGTGCGTTTGACGCGCGTTTGTGTTAATAACTGCAGTGTCATATGGCCACAAACGCGCGTCAAAACGCCCCAAAGAAGCTCAAGAACTTGATTATGCGCCGGGCGTTTTACAGCGCGATCGTACGCGCTGTAAAACGCCCAGGTGAGAACCATTCCCATAGGGAAGCATTGGTTTTCATGTGTTGAGCGTTTTACAGCGCGTTTGAACGTGCTGTAAAACGCTCAGGTGTGAACTTAGGGTTACTCTCTTTGGCAATTAATCTCTCAGTCTCTAGTTTGGCCGCTTTTATTTGTTTTTTACATGTTCTATTTTTTTCCTTATAGTTTTTCAGTGCTTCCGTGCTACCCTCCTGTTTTAGTGTTTTATATGCTTTCTTTTTGTCATTTATTGCTTTCTTTACAGTTCTGTTTATCCACATTGGTTTCTTTTTGTTCCTTAACCTTTTATTCCCATACGGTATGTACCTCTCACAATGAGATTTTAGGATGCTTTTAAAGATATCCCATTTTGTGGCTGTATTTTTATTTGTGAGGACTTTATCCCATTTAGTTAGGCCTATGGCCTCTCTTAGTTGGCTAAATTTAGCTTTTTTGAAGTTTGGTATTTTTGTTCCTCCCTGTAGAAATGCTCTTTTGAATGATAATTGGAAGGTTATTACTTTGTGGTCACTATTTCCCAGGTGTCCCCCAACCTGCACGTCTGTTGTTCTGTCAGGCCTATTGGTTAATACCAAGTCCAGTATGGCCGTCCCTCTAGTCGGGTCCTGAACCAGTTGAGAGAGGTAATTGTCTTTGGTTATTGCCAAGGACCTGTTTCCTTTATGAGATATACAAGTTTCAGTCTATATCTGGGTAGTTGAAGTCCCCCATAATAACCACCTCATTATGATTTGCCGCCTCATCTATCTCGTTTAGTAGTAGATTTTCTGTGGATTCTGGTATATTAGGTGGTTTATAGTAAACTCCTATTAGTAATTTATTATTGTTTTTAGCGCCATCTATCTCTACCCACAGTGACTCAACATGTTCATGTCCCTCACTTATATCTTCCCGGACTGTGGGCTTTAGACAGGACTTTACATAAAGGCAGACCCCCCCCCCCCCCCCCCCTCTCCGGTTTTGACTATCCTTTCTAAACAGGCCGTAACCCTGTACATTAATTGCCCAGTCATAGCTATCATCCATCCATGCCTCAGTTATTCCCACTATGTCATAGTCCTCCTCACACATCACTAATTCCAGTTCACCAGTTTTATTAGTCAGGCTTCTGGCATTAGTATACATACATTTCAGAGGTTTATGTATATTTTTTACTCTACACCTTTCCTTCTGAACTGTTCTAGTCTCTCCTTCCATTCCTCCCCCAGTCTCACTACCTTGCCCCCGGTCTCTATCTGCACTATCTTCCCATCCTATAAAATAATTACCCTCCCCAGTCCCTAGTTTAAACACTCCTCCAACCTTCTATATATAGCGCCTGTAGCCGATAGAGAAGTCGGCCCAGTTCTCCAGGAACCCAAACCCCTCCTTCCTACACCAGTTCTTGAGCCACTTGTTAATTTCCCTAATCTCCCGCTGCCTCTCTTGTGTGGCCCGTGGTACAGGTAGTATTTCGGAAAATACTACCTTTTGAGGTCCTTGCCCTCAGCTTTTGACCTAAATCCCTGAAATCATTTTTAAGGACTCTCCACCTACCCCTAACTTTGTCATTGGTTCCGATATGGACCATGACCGCTGGATCTTCTCCAGCCCCTCCCAGTATTCTGTCAACCCGATCCGCGATGTGTCGAACTCTAGCGCCAGGAAGACAGCACACTGTTCGGCGATCACGGTCTTTGTGACAGATTTCCCTATCTGTTCCCCTAATAATTGAGTCTCCCACTACCAGCACCTGTCTGGCCTGCCCTGCTCTCCTGGTCCCCTGCTTACCGGAGCTGGCATTCCCCTGACTGGCAGAGGAAGTGTCTGGCTGCGGCAGTGCCATCCCTGTTCTGACAACCCCCTCAACTGCCAAACGTGCAAATTTGTTGGGGTGTGTCAGATCAGGGCTAGCCTCCCTGGCACTCTTCCCTCTACCCCGCTTTCTAACTGTTACCCAGCTAGCTACCTCACTTTCCTCAGCCTCCTCTCTGTCACCCTCCCCCTCGTCTACCCCAAAGAGTGCTTGCTTGGTGAGAAGCAAACTCTTTTGCAAATTGTCAATGCCTCTCAGTGTTGCAACTTGCCCATTTAGAGACTCGATTAGCGATTCCAAACGGGTAATTTGCTCACATCTTGAACAAAGATATGCACCCTTGAACTCCTGTTCCAGGCCTGCATACATCATGCAAGATGTGCACTGGACTGCGTTGTCAATTGTGCAACACATGCTAAATGGGGATTACACCAGCAAAGCAAAAAATACAATATAATGTAGTACTAATTACAGTCCCTGAATCTAAAGTCCCTGAATCTAAAGTCCTTGAATCTAAAGTCCCACACTTAATCAACCACGTGTTGCGGTCAAACTCGTGTTATATATCTCCTTATATAAATAAATATAGATGCAGCTCACTACATCAGCTTACGCATCAGTTTTCAGGCAAATTGGAGCACTTTCAAGCTATTTGATCCTGGATCAAATGTTTTTACAGATTCGGTGTATGTTGGTATGTGATGTTTGTATATTATGGAGCAGTGTTTCAGTAAAAACAGAATAAGGGCTTGTTCACATGAACGTAAAGGCTCTGTGCCTGTGCAGTGGACCGCAAATGCATGGGCACTGACCGTGGGCCAGCCGCATGCGGATCACGGACCCATTAACTTGAATAGGGTCCGCGATCCGTCCGTTGTACAAAAAGATAGAGGAAGTTCTATCTTTTTGCGCTGCCGAGGCATGGAACGGAACCCATGGAAGCACTCCGTAGTGCACCGGATCTCTGAATTTGTGGACCCATTCAAATGAATAGGTCCGCATCCATGATGCGGAATGAAAACGACCAGTGCACCGTGTATTGTGGACCCGCCGTATGCGGGCCACAAAGCGGCAACAGAGGGACAACACCGTGTGAATGAGCCCTAAAGCTGAGTTCACACTGCAGTTATTTGGTCAGTTATTTCCATTAGTTATTGTCAGCCAAAACCTGTTGTGAAGCCTACTCAGGTAAGGTAAGATAATTGAAAGATCTGCACCTGTTTTGTGGCTTTCGCCCACACATAGTTTTGGCTTACGTAACGCAGGCCCCATAGAAGTGAACATGGTTATAAGGAAAAATAATAGCATTCTTTAATACAGAATGCTTAGTAGAAGGTCAATTGAGGGTTAAAAAAAAATGAAAGATTAACTCACCTCCTTCAATTGATCGCGTAGCTGCTGGTCTCCTATTCTTTGCTGTTTTTTTTAACCCTCAAGTCAAAGGACCTGTGGTGATGAGCACAGTGATATCACCACAGGTCTTTTGACTGGTCCTGAAGAAAGAACAGGAGACCTACAGCTACGCAATCAATTGGAGGAGGTGAGTAAAAAAATAAAATGTTTTTAACCCTCAATTGACCTTCTACTAAGCATTCTGTATTAAAGAATGCTATTATTTTCTGCAAGCCACTATCATGTGGATGTAACTGATTTTCAGTCACAGAAAAGTCTCTCTTTAGTGATTTTTGCTATATGAGCCTTTGAATCTGTTAGGCCCCTTTCACACGGGCGAGTTTTCCGCGCCCGTGTGAAAGGTGAACGCATTGCACCCACACTAAATCCGGACCCATTCATTTCTATGGAGCTGTGCACATGAGCGGTGATTTTCATGCATCACTTGTGTGTTGCGTGAAAATCGCAGCATGCTCTATATTGTGCGTTTTTCACGTAACGCAGGCCCCATAGAAGTGAATGGGGCTGCGTGAAAATCGCAAGCATGTGCAGATGTGGTGCGATTTTCACGCATGTTTGCTAGGATGAAAGTCTATTTACTGTATTATTTTCCATTATAACATGGTTATAAGGGAAAATAATAGCATTCTTCAATACAGAATGCTTAGTAGAAATTGAGGGTTAAAAAAAATAAAAATAAAATAACTCGCCTCCAATTGATCGCGTAGCTGCAGGTTTCCTGTTCTTTCTTCAGGGCCAGTCAAAAGACCTGTGGTGACATCACTGTGCTCATCACATGATCTATCACCGTGGTGATGGACCATGTGGTGAGCTCAGTGACATCGCCACAGGTCCTGAAGAAAGAACAGGAGACCAGAAGCTACGCGATCAATTGGAGGAGGTGAGTTAATTTTTATTTTTTTTAACCCTCAATTGACCTTCTACTTAGCATTCTGTATTAAAGAATGCTATTATTTTCCCGTATAACCATGTTATAAGGGAAAATAGTAAAATGTACAGAATACTGAACCCAAACCCGAACTTCTGTGAAGACGTTCGGGTCTGGGTACCAAACATGCCGATTTAGAAACCAATCTAAGGCCCCTTTCACACGAGCGAGTTTTCCGCGCAGGTGCAATGCATGACGTACGCATAGCACCCGCACTGAGTCCTGACCCATTCATTTGAATGGATCTGTGTACGTTTTTTTTAACGCATCAGTTCTGTGTTGTGTGAAAAGCGCAGCATGTTTTATATTCAGCGTTTTTCACGCAGCCCTGGCCCCATAGAAGTGAATGGGGCTTCAGTGAAAAACACATAGCATCCGGAAGCAAGTGAGCAATGCAATGTGATGTGTTTTTCACTGATGGTTGCTAGAAGATGTTGGTTGTAAACCTATCATGCGCATGAAAAACGCATCAAAACTTATTGTACTTCGCGTAAAAAAACTGAACGCAATCGCAGGCAAAACTGACTAAACTTGCTTGCAAAATGGTACTAATTTCATTTGAATGCACCCTGAACACATCCGGACCTAATCCCTTACTCTCTTGTGAAAGATGCCTTAGGCCCCTTTCACACGAGTGCAATGTGTGACGTGAACGCATAGCACCCGCACTGAATCCTGACCCATTCATTTCAATTTGCCTGTGTGTATTTTTTTTCACGCATCAGTTCTGCGTTGCGTGAAAAATGCAGCATGTTCTATATTCTGCATTTTTCAAGCAGCCAAAGCCCCACAGAAGTGAATGTGGCTTCATTAAAAAACGTATTGCATCCACAAGCAATTGCGGATGCAATACGTATTTCACTGATGGTTGCTAAGAGATGTTGTTTGTAAACCGTTAGGTTTTTTTATCATGCGCGTGAAAAACTCATCAAAACGCATTGCACCCGCACAGAAAAAACTGAACAACAGAATGCAATCGCAGACAAAACTCACTGAACTTACTTGCAAAATGGTGCGAGTTTCACTAAACGCACCCTGAACGCATCCGGAGCCACGCTCATGTGAAAGAGGCCCTATAGTATAAAGTCCTGCACTACAATTTTATTTATTTTTTTCTTGTGAAAATTGAGGTATGCTTTAAAGGGACACTGACAGGCCCAATAAGCATAATTATCCATATATATGCATGCACAGGTCTTCTATTGTGTACTAAAAACATAAAGGTCTAACCCCTGTCCACCTTATGAACACTGCAAACTGATGTTTTATAACCTGATGTAATCGGTCTTCTTTCTGCCCAAGGGGGGGGGCGTTTCAGCTTCACTTCTGCCCAGCCAGCCGCTCCCCAACTGCCGTTTTGAAGCGCCGCCCAGCTCATCAATATTCACTTCGCTGGGCGGCTTCTGCTTTTCCAAGTATTCCGAGATCATGCGCATGCGCCCGGCACCCTCACTCGCTGAGATCACATCGCGCCCACGACTATTGAGGCCGATGACCGTAACTTAGTTTCGGGCATGCGCGGGATCTCCAAATGTCAGGGACAGGAAAATACTAATACTAATGAGATGGGCGTGTCTAAGGATCCGGCAGTTGGGGCGTGGCTGGGCACAAATGCGGCACAAACAACGCCCCTTGGGCATAAAGGACAGTTGATTGACAGGTGATTATAAAGATAATTTTTTACTGTTTACAATGCGCACAGGGATAATACTTATATGAATTGGAAACTTATAACAAGACCTAGGAGGGCATATAAAGATCTAATTATGCTCAGAAGGCCTGATGGTGTCCTTTTAAGCGCACACTAGACCTTTTTATGATCAATATTCTCATTTTCAGGGTGCGGGAAAGAAGATAAATACTTTACAAAAGCAGAGGTCCCCAACTATTTTGTAGGCTGAGAGCCACTTTCAAATACAACAAATTGTTTTATGAAACAGAATACTTACATCAAAGGGGGCTGTACCATCACAATAATATAGACAATACACACACAACACTTCACATGATCCGTGAGAGACTGTTAATACCTAACAATTCCATACATTTTGCAAAAAACTGTTACATTTATGGAATAAACCCTTAAATGCAAATAACAATGTGTGAATGAGGCCTTATGCAGAGTAAATGTTATTCTATTAAGGTGTAATAATGAACATTATTGGATAAAGGTAAAATTTAGAACAGGCAACCCTTTGTTCTTTTCCAGAGATTAAGCTTTATTTACATTATCAGACCCAGAGACAGCAAGTATTTAAGCTCTTGTCCCAATGAAGTATGGACGAACATACCCAATACCCAAAGAGATGTTACTTTCATTCATCCATATTGCAATCTCTCCAGCCTTTTCATCTTTGCCTCACCTCCTTCCATAGTCATTCTTTCCTTCTTATACCATTTGTACCCATTGGAGGTTATCTAATAGTGCAAAATGTTAAAACTAAACATGCATGCTCATTGGTCAAAGAGGTTTTCTAAGACTTTTATACTGATGACTTATCCTCAGGCTAGCAATCAAATAAACGGTAACTGCAGCATCTCCGGATGTTCTTTAATTAGACATACTTCCATAAATGTCTACACAGAAAGCCAACTGCAACATTTCGGCTACATTGTAGCCTTTGTCAAGCACTTATCCTCACGCTAGGTACCTGATAAGTGGGGATAAAACACCCTGGACCCCCGCCAATCAGCTGTTTGACAAGGCATCGCCGATCGCAGACCCTGTAACTGATGAACGTGATGTCACATAAATACATTGCCTAGCTGATTGTCGTTGGTCAAAGGTGTCATTAAAAAAAATCTTACAAAACTCCTTTCATTTTTTTTATTATTATTTTAATGGTGCATTTGAAATGTGGAGGGAAAATCACATGGCCGGACTTGTGTAGACATTTTTCGTATACAATCCATAACAATTACTGTAGGCAGTAAATCCATTGGCAACAAAAAATGACTCTCTCCAACAGAACATCATGAAAGAAAGCCATAATTTATTCCCAACAGCCAAGGAGGTTACGTTTGCATAAGATTTAAATTTTCACATTTAATTTAAATTGAAAGATCTTTATCCTTCCTAGTGCTTAAATCTATGCCGCGAGCCCCTAAGAAGCCAGTGTAGAAGATGGGAGTGGTAGAGGCCCTGATAAGATGTTGTGTCACAATATACTCCTTCAGGTTGTTATTCCCTGGGGATTGGTGCAGTGGAAATGTGGTTTAATGGATCAAACCAGAAATAAACATATAAAAGTCTAATTTTGCTTACTGAAAAGCATTTAGCAGTATTAAGTGCAAAGTACAGTTTCTCACACTAGATGAGGAGGTAGAGTGGCTGGTTGGAAGGCAATTTAACAGCACTTGCAGGTACTTGTGGATATAATTGTCCATTCTAAGATCCAGGCGGATGTTTGTCTGTATAACAGAGGTGAGAAGTCTACCCTCAGTGGGTCCAAAGATCTGGGGGAAGTAATCAAAGTATATTACAGAAAACAAAAAAACTTAGTCTAAAACATAACATTCATTACTACAATTAAGATTCCAAAAATATAATGAAGGAAAATCCCCGAAAAACCCTACAAAGCCCCTATTCTGCCCTACCTAAGAGCAGAACTGCTGCACCGACAAGGGAGATCCCACTGTCTTCTTAGTTGTCCCTAGAAAACCCTGTGCACACTGGGGTTTCCAGGTAAAGAAGTGAGATTGCAAAATAGTACTTGTATTTATGTATACTAATACACCTACGCTATGTACAAATGAAAAGGGAAGGTAGGACTTTAATTGTTCTGATGTCTCAGGATATTAACTATTGGCAAATGGCTAATATCCTGAAACATCAGAACAATTAAAATCCTACCTTCCCATTTCATATGTACATAGGTAGAGTTGAGCGGACACCTGGATGTTCGGGTTCGAGAAGTTTGGCCGAACTTCCCGAAAATGTTCGGGATCCGAACCCGATCCGAACTTTCCCCAACCCGAACCCCATTGAAGTCAATGAGGACCCGAACTTTTCGGCACTAAAAAGGCTGTAAAACAGCCCAGGAAAGGGCTAGAGGGCTGCAAAAGGCAGCAACGTGTAGGTAAATCCCCTGCAAGCAAATGTGGATAGGGAAATGAATTAAAATTAAATAAATAAAAATTAACCAAAATCAATTGGAGAGAGGTCCCATAGCAGAGAATCAGGCTTCAACGTCAGCCACCAATGTAACAGTCCATTGTCAGATATTTAGGCCCAGCACCCAGGCAGAGGAGAGAGGTCCCGTAACAGACAATCTGGCTTCATGTCAGCAGAGAATCAGTCTTCATGTCATAGCAGAGAATCAGGCTTCACGTCACCCACCATTGCAACAGTCCATTTTCATAAATTTAGGCCCAGCACCCAGGCAGAGGAGAGAGGTCCCGCAACAGAGAATCTGGCTTCATGTCAGCAGAGAATCAGTCTGCATGTCATAGCAGAGAATCGGGCTTCACGTCACCCAACATTGGAACAGTCCATTGTCAGATATTTAGGCCCAGCACCCAGGCAGAGGAGAGGTTCATTCAACTTTGGGTAGCCTCGCAATATAATGGTAAAATGAAAATAAAAATAGGATTGAATGAGGAAGTGCCCTGGAGTACAATAATATATGGTTAAGGGGAGGTAGTTAATGTCTAATCTGGACAAGGGACGGACAGGTCCTGTGGGATCCATGCCTGGTTCATTTTTATGAACGTCAGCTTGTCCACATTGGCTGTAGACAGGCGGCTGCGTTTGTCTGTAATGATGCCCCCTGCCGTGCTGAATACACGTTCAGACAAAACGCTGGCCGCCAGGCAGGCCAGCACCTTCAAGGCATAAAAGGCTAGCTCTGGCCATGTGGACAATTTAGAGACCCAGAAGTTGAATGGGGCCGAACCATCAGTCAGTACATGGAGGGGTGTGCACACGTACTGTTCCACCATGTTAGTGAAATGTTGCCTCCTGCTAACACGTTGCGTATTAGGTGGTGGTGCAGTTAGCTGTGGCGTGTTGACAAAACTTTTCCACATCTCTGCCATGCTAACCCTGCCCTCAGAGGAGCTGGCCGTGACACAGCTGCCTTGGCAACCTCTTGCTCCTCCTCTGCCTTGGCCTTGGGCTTCCACTTGTTCCCCTGTGACATTTGGGAATTCTCTAAGTAGCGCGTCTACCAACATGCGCTTGTACTCGCGCATCTTCCTATCACGCTCCAGTGCAGGAAGTAAGGTGGGCACATTGTCTTTGTAGCGTGGATCCAGCAGGGTGGCAACCCAGTAGTCCGCACACGTTAAAATGTGGGCAACTCTGCTGTCGTTGCGCAGGCACTGCAGCATGTAGTCGCTCATGTGTGCCAGGCTGCCCAGGGGTAAGGACAAGCTGTCCTCGGTGGGAGGCGTATCGTCATCGTCCTGCCTTTCCCCCCAGCCACGCACCATTGATGGGCCCGAGCTGCGTTGGGTGCCACCCCGCTGTGACCATGCTTCATCCTCATCCTCCTCCACCTCATCCTCGTCCTCCTCGTCCTCCAGTAGTGGGCCCTGGCTGGCCACATTTGTACCTGGCCTCTGCTGTTGCAAAAAACCTCCCTCTGAGTCACTTCGAAGAGACTGGCCTGAAAGTGCTAAAAATGACCCCTCTTCCTCCTCCTCCTCCTCCTGGGCCACCTCCTCTTCCATCATCGCCCTAAGTGTTTTCTCAAGGAGACATAGAAGTGGTATTGTAACGCTGATAACGGCGTCATCGCCACTGGCCATGTTGGTGGAGTACTTGAAACAGTGCAACAGGGCACACAGGTCTCGCATGGAGGCCCAGTCATTGGTGGTGAAGTGGTGCTGTTCCGCAGTGCGACTGACCCGTGCGTGCTGCAGCTGAAACTCCACTATGGCCTGCTGCTGCTCGCACAGTCTGTCCAGCATGTGCAAGGTGGAGTTCCACCTGGTGGGCACGTTGCATATGAGGCGGTGAGCGGGAAGGCCGAAGTTACGCTGTAGCGCAGACAGGCCAGCAGCGGCAGGATGTCAACGCCGGAAGCGCGAACAGACGGCCCGCACTTTATGCAGCAGCTCTGACATGTCGGGGTAGTTGTGAATGAACTTCTGCACCACCAAATTCAGCACATGCGCCAGGCAAGGGATGTGCGTCAAACCGGCTAGTCCCAGAGCTGCAACGAGATTTCGCCCATTATCGCACACCACCAGGCCGGGCTTGAGGCTCACCGGCAGCAACCACTCGTCGGTCTGTTGTTCTATACCCCGCCACAACTCCTGTGCGGTGTGGGGCCTGTCCCCCAAACATGAGTTTCAGAATGGCCTGCTAACGTTTACCCCGGGCTGTGCTGAAGTTGGTGGTGAAGGTGTGTGGCTGACTGGATGAGCAGATGGAAGAAGAGGAGGAGGAAGCCGAGAAGGAGGAGGTGGCAACAGGAGGCAAAGAATGTTGCCCTGCGATCCTTGGCGGCGGAAGGACGTGCGCCAAACAGCTCTCCGCCTGGGGCCCAGCTGCCAATACATTTACCCAGTGTGCAGTTAGGGAGATATAGCGTTCCTGGCCGTGCTTACTGGTCCACGTATCTGTGGTTAGGTGGACCTTGCCACAGATGGCGTTGCGCAGTGCACACTTGATTTTATCGGATACTTGGTTGTGCAGGGAAGGCACGGCTGTCTTGGAGAAGTAGTGGGGGCTGGGAACAACATACTGTGGGACAGCAAGCGACATGAGCTGTTTGAAGCTGTCTGTGTCCACCAGCCTAAATGACAGCATTTCATAGGCCAGTAGTTTAGAAATGCTGGCATTCAGGGCCAGGGATCAAGGGTGGCTAGGTGGGAATTTACACTTTCTCTCAAATGTTTGTGAGATGGAGAGCTGAACGCTGCCGTGTGACATGGTTGAGACGCTTGATGACGGAGGTGGTGGTGGTGTTGGTGGTACATCCCCTGTTTGCTGGGCGGCAGGTGCCAACGTTCCTCCAGAGGCGGAGGAAGAGGCCGAGGCGGCAGCAGCAGAAGAGGCCGAGGCGGCAGCAGCAGAAGAGGTAGCAGGGGGAGCCTGAGCGACTTCCTTGTTTTTAAGGTGTTTACTCCACTGCAGTTCATGCTTTGCATGCAGGTGCCTGGTCATGCAGGTTGTGCTCAGGTTCAGAACGTTAATGCCTCGCTTTAGGCTCTGATGGCACAGCGTGCAAACCACTCGGGTCTTGTCGTCAGCACATTGTTTGAAGAAGTGCCATGCCAGGGAACTCCTTGAAGCTGCCTTTGGGGTGCTCGGTCCAAGATGGCGGCGGTCAGTAGCAGGCGGAGTCTCTTGGCGGCGGGTGTTCTGCTTTTGCCCACTGCTCCCTCTTTTGCTACGCTGTTGGCTCGGTCTCACCACTGCCTCTTCCTCCGAACTGTGAAAGTCAGTGGCACGACCTTCATTCCATGTGGGGTCTAGGACCTCATCGTCCCCTGCATAGTCTTCCACCCAGTCTTGATCCCTGACCTCCTGTTCAGTCTGCACACTGCAGAAAGACGCAGCAGTTGGCACCTGTGTTTCGTCATCATCAGAGACATGCTGAGGTGGTATTCCCATGTCCTCATCATCAGGAAACATAAATGGTTGTGCGTCAGTGCAGTCTATGTCTTCCACCGCTGGGGAAGGGCTAGGTGGATGCCCTTGGGAAACCCTGCCAGCAGAGTCTTCAAACAGCATAAGAGACTGCTGCATAACTTGAGGCTCAGACAGTTTCCCTGATATGCATGGGGGTGATGTGACAGACTGATGGGGTTGGTTTTCAGGCGCCATCTGTGCGCTTTCTGCAGAAGAGTGGGTGGAAGATAACGTGAACGTGCTGGATCCACTGTCGGCCACCCAATTGACTAATGCCTGTACCTGCTCAGGCCTTACCATCCTTAGAACGGCATTGGGCCCCACTATATATCGCTGTAAATTCTGGCGGCTACTGGGACCTGAGGTAGTTGGTACACTAGGACGTGTGGATGTGGCAGAACGGCCACGTCCTCTCCCAGCACCAGAGGGTCCACTAACACCACCACGACCATGTCCACGTCCGCGTCCCTTACTAGATGTTTTCCTCATTGTTATGGTTCACCACAACAACAAAAATATTATTTGGCCCAATGTATTGTATTCAAATTCAGCTGAATATAAATTTGAGGCGTAGTATTTAGGCGCTGGGTGACAGGTATAGATTTACTGACGGAATTAGACTTGGAAATGCACAGTAGCGTGTGTGTGAAGTGATTCTGAATGACCCTATGTGCACCTTGAATATTATACCCTTTTAGGGATAGATTTCAAATAGCTCTGATACAGCAGAAACCACTAAATTATGAAATTGCTAAATTGGGAATTGTATTTCAACCCAGAACAAAAAATGTGCTTTGACGGACACTAAATAACTTGCCCAGCCAGAACAGTACAGCAGTAACGACAGATTTAGCGGGATATAAATTTGAGGTCTAGTATTTAGGCGCTGGGTGACAGGTATAGATTTACTGACAGAATAAGACTGGGATATGGCCAAAAAATAATCACACTTTTGCTGGTTAAATGCACTTGGTGTGACAGCTTGACCAACCACACTACTGAGGGTTAAATGCACTTGGTGACGGGCGCAGCTTGCCCCTGATGTAGTATATGGCCAAAAAATAAACAGACTATTGCTGGTTAAATGCACTTGGTGTGACAGCTTCACCCTGATGTAGGCTTTAGCCAAAAAACAACCACACCATTGAGGGTTAAATGCACTTGGTCGCAGCTTGTGCTGGCGCACCACAAGACACAAAATGGCCGCCGATCACCCCAGAAAAAAGTGACTGACAAACGGTCTGGGCAGCCTAAAAACAGTGAGCAATTGAGTATCAGCAGCTCAATGACCCACAGCTGCAGATTGATCAATAATCAAGTCCTTTGGAGGAGTTAATCTGCCTAATCTCGCCCTACTGTCGCAGCCGCAACCTCTCCCTACGCTAATCAGAGCAGAGTGACGGGCGGCGCTATGTGACTCCAGCTTAAATAGAGGCTGGGTCACATGGTGCTCTGGCCAATCACAGCCATGCCAATAGTAGGCATGGCTGTGATGGCCTCTTGGGGCAAGTAGTATGATGCTTGTTGATTGGCTGCTTTGCAGCCTTTCAAACAGCGCCAAGAAAGCGTCACAAAAGCGCCAAGAAAGCGACGAACACCGAACCCAAACCCGGACTTTTACGAAAATGTTCGGGTCCGTGTCACGGACACACCAAAATTCGGTACGAACCCGAACTGTACAGTTCGAGTTCGCTCATCCCTATACATAGGTATATTAGTATACATAAATTAGCACACATACATATGCATTAGTATACATAAATACAAGTACTTTATGCAGGGTCAGGGAACATGGTATGCACCAGAGACTGGCAAGAGTGTAGGTAGGCCTAAACCTAGGTTTTGAGGCGGGAGCTCTCAGCCTGCTAACTGGCCTCAGCTGCACATCAAAATAATGCTCTGTCCGAACCCGATACATTCCTACATTTAGTTCATAATATGAACTCTGTACAGCATTACAATGAGGCAATCTTCTTATCATCACCAATAATGTGAGACCTCTTTAGTCTCATGCCTGGGCTGTTAGTTAGTTTGTGCGCATACATTAATGTTTTAAAATCAAAATCCAAACTCAGATTCGTTAATGACCGTGTTGCAAGCCAAAAACCGAAGTTCAGATTAAAATTGTGAAATGTTACTATATGCGCAGAAACTAACTGTAATGGCACAGGCACGAGACTAAATAAGTCTTGGATTACTGGTGGCAAAAAGAAGATTGCCTCAGTGGAGCTGTAATGCTGTACAGAGCTCATATTATGGATAGTGATGGATGATAGTTCGCGGCCGAACCCATTCAGTTTAAAGGCAGGCGAACCTGGAAAACCTTGAGCTCATATTTGCAGCCACCAAATACTTACTAGAAGTGCAAAATAGTCCCACAACATGGACAGTGACATACAAGATGTATTATTCGAATTTGCGATCTCCATTCATTATTTTTTTCGATATGAAATATCGGCACTGTAAATTTCGCCTATGCCCATGCTCAAAATATGTGCGGCCTACTACAGCAACTGGGTTTCCACCAAACCGAAGTTGGATGCAATCAGAAAAGATGGTTGGCAACAATTTTCATGACGTTGAGGAAGAATTTCTGATCACTGTAAGTAATTTGACATTTAAGCAGTGTATTTGATTACATTTCACATGCATGTTATAACAATCGCTATATATAACAATCTCTGTGATACAGATCGAGTGTCTAAAAAAAGCACCATTGCAAAAATCCCTAACGATGCAATTAATTTTTTCGCGGTACACACAACTTCACATTTTATAAGGTCTCATGAGATATTAGTGATTGGTGCACTACAGTATTGTTGTGAGAACTTGCCACTCCAGTACAGGCCCCAAAAATTAGCCAATAGGCATTCACCTGACAGCACACAACTTTGTAGGATTCTGTGGCTGGAGGGACATTAGGCAGTCACAGGATAAAAATTTTACTGTCTGCCAGTACAGACCCCGAAAATTACCCAATAGGCATTCACCTGACAGCAAAGAACTTTGGATTCTGTGGCTGGAGGTACAGTAGGCGTTCACAGGATAAATATGTAACTGTTGGCCAGTACAGGCGCCAAAAATTAGTCAATAGGCATTCACCTGACAGCAAAAAATTTGGGATTCTGTGGCTGGAGGTACATTAGGCGGTCACAGGATAAATATGTAACTGTTGGCCAGTACAGGTGCCAAAAATTTGTCAATAGGCATTCACCTGACAGAAAAGAATTTGGGATTCTGTGGCTGGAGGTACAGTAGGCGGTCACAGGATAAATATGTAACTTTCGGCCAGTACAGGCCCCAAAAATTAGCCAATAGGCGTTCACCTGACAGCAAAGATTTTGGGATTCTGTGGCTGGAGGTACATTAGGCATTCACAGGATAAATATGTAACTGTTGGCCAGTACAGGCCCCAAAAATTAGTCAATAGGCATTCACCTGACAGCAAAGAATTAGGGATTCTGTGGCTGGAGGTACATTAGGCGGTCACAGGATAAATATGTAACTGTTGGCCAGTACAGGCCCCAAAAATTAGCCAATAGGCGTTCACCTGACAGCAAAGAACTTTGGATTCTGTGGCTGGAGTCCACACTGTCGTGAGCTAGGCAAATGCGCTTATTGGTCATGATCCCCCTGCTGTGCTGAACTTCCTTTCGGACAGGACACTGGACGAGGGGCAAGCCAACAGTTCCATGGCAAATTGTGCCTGCACACCCAGTAGTCCAGGGGTTTATCGCTTCTCAGAGCGTCCACATCGGGCATTAAACCGATGTAGTCGGACACCTGTAGGTCTAGGCGTTTCCTGAGGCTGGATCCGTAGGACGGCTGTTGATGGTTTGGCTGCAAGAATTATCTTATATCCGAAGTGAACAACACATCTTCAAACCGCCATCTTCTTCCATGCACTGTTTGAATTGGATTGATACCCCCAACATTTCCGCCATTTTATGTTTGTACCAGGAGTAATACATTTCCACCCAGTACTGGTCCTTGCCCTTTATGCTTTTTATACAGGGGTCCCTTTTCAAACACTGGAGCATAAGGGCCCCCATTTGCACTAAACTGGCAAGCGGTGGAGTGGCCTGGCTCCTGCTCATTATCCAGGATAATGTCGCCCTCGTTCTCCTCCCCCCCCATCCATGGACAACACCAGGGATCCCAGAAACATTTAAAGCATGCTCTTCTTGCTCCTCCTCCGCCCCGTACAGGTAGTCATTAACTGCACGTTTCTACTGGAGCAGCCTATCAAGCATATACAAGGTGGAGTTCCATTGTGTCGGGCAGTCACAAATCAGACGTCTGACGGGCAGGTGGTGTCGCCGCTGAATGTCAGCAAGGTGAGCCATGGCCGTGTAAGATCTTCTAAAATTCGGTCCTGCTGCAAGACGTCCTGGACCGCGGGGTATTTGGCAACGAATCGCTGCATGACTAAGTGTGCCATGCATGGCACGTGTGTCATTTTGCCCTGTTTCAGCACGCTCAGCAGATTGTCACCGTTGTCGCACACCACTTTACTACTGTAAAATTGAGCGGGGTTAGCCACTGATCTGCCTGTGAACGCAAAGCTGAAAGGAGTGCAGGACCAGTGTAGCTCTTGGCTTCCAGGCACAATAGATGCAGCACAGCATAGCAACATCTCACCTGGCACATCGAATAGGTTCTGGGGATCTTGGGGGGCGCAGCGGAAGAGACGGTAGCAGCGGAAAAGGAGGAGTCGGCTCAGGAGGAGAGGGAGGATGGAGTAGGAGGAGGAGAAGAAGAGGCAGGCCTGCATGCAATCTGTGGCGGTAACACCAAATCTACATGGGTACCACGGGTTGCATGCTTGACGGCCGTCAGAAGGTTCACCCAGTGGGCAGTAAAAGTTTTGTACCTTCCCTTCAGATGCATTTTGGCATCGACACTGTGCCAGAGATACATTCAATTGCCGCTGAATGTGGCCTTATAGCTCTGGGATGCCCTTCTGGGAAAAATATTTACTTCCGGGGACCTTCCATTGTGGTGTTCCAATGGCCACAAATTTTCTAAAGGTCTCCGAGTCAACCAGTTTATATGGCAGTAGTTGGCGGGCTAGCAGTTCTGACAAGCCAGCGGTCAGCCATTGGGAAAGAGGGTTATCCGGTGTCATCATCTTTTTTCACTCGAACATTTGGGGTAAGGAAGCCTGCTTTTTGCCAGATGAACGTGACGACGGCACGGTGGAAGGTGGAGTGGACGATAACTGAGAGGAGATATGAGAAGGAAAAGAGGCAGGACGGTGAGCGCCGGGAGTGTGGCTTTGTGGGTTCTGATGGTGTTGCTCCTACCGGGCTCGGTGATGGCAGGCCAGGTGCCTTCTTAAGGCGGTCGTCCCTAGTTGAGTGTTGGGCTTACTGCGACGTATGCGTTGACAGCACAGGCTGCAGATGGCAATACTGTTTTCAGCAGCGGACACATTAAAAAAAGCCCACACTGCGGAGCCATGTGCCGACATCCTGGGAGCGCCAAATGTGACCATGTGTGGTGGATGTTTCGTTCCAGATACATTAGCCATCTGCTTTTTGCCTCCTGTGCACTGTAAGTTCTGTCTGCTGCTCTATCTCTCACCACCACTGACTTTAGAGATCTCGGAGTAGGCAGCAACAGCGGGGACTACCCTCCTTAGGCTGATCTGGGTACTGTCGTCAGACTGCTGGGTGGCGACCGTTGACACCTCCTCTTCCTGATCCGATGCCAAGTATGGCTGCACATTGGTAAGGTCTTGGAGTGTATGGAAAAATAATTCCTCTGACTCGAGCAGAGGGCATAAGTTGGTGGTGGTGGTGTCTTTGGGGGTGGACACAGCAGAGAGTGAAGAGGTTGCAGATAGAGAGGATGAGGAGGGTGCAGAAGCGGAAGTCTGAGTGAGCCACTCAACCAAGTCTGGTGCATCCTTTGACGTAATCGCACGCACCTTCTGCAACATCCGAATTTGCCCCCGGCCTGGTGCACCTACCCGACCCCCTACCACCCCTGTGGAATGGCCTGCCTCTTCCTCAGCTTGTCATTTTCAAAATGACCCTGTGACAAAAGTCCCTATAGAAGAGCAGTATTTATGGAAGAAGGTATATCGCACCCCTGCCTCAATCAGTTTTTTGGGGGGGCAACTGGTTAATCATACCACTAGAAATGATTGGTTCCTACAGTGTTTTTAACTCTGTGTAGATGCGGTAACGCAGCAACACCGCAGACAAATGCTGCACTACCTAAATGCACTATATAGAACGTATATTATTGGTATATAAAATCCATGCTTCAATCAGTTTTTTGGGGGGGCAAATGGTAAATCACACCAGTAGAAATTATTTTTTCAAATAGTGTTTGTACAGTTACAAGAAAAAGTATGTGAACCCTTTGGAATGATATGGATTTCTGCACAAATTGGTCATAAAATGTGATCTGATCTTCATCTAAGGCTACTTTCACACTAGCGTTCGATCGGATCCGTTCTGAACGGATACGATCATAATAATGCAGACGGAGGCTCCGTTCAGAACGGATCCGTCTGCATTATATTAGCAAAAAAAAGCTAAGTGTGAAAATAGCCTCGGACGGATCCGTCCAGACTTACAATGTAAAGTCAATGGGGGACGGATCCGCTTGAAGATTGAGCCATATTGTGGCATCTTCAAACGGATCCGTCCCCATTGACTTACATTGTAAGTCTGGACGGATCCGTACGCCTCCGCACGGCCAGGCGGACACCCGAACGCTGCAAGAGGCGAGCGGAGGCGAGCGGAGCGGAGGCTGAACGCCGCCAGACTGATGCAGTCTGAGCGGATCCGCATCCATTCAGACTGCATCAGGGCTGGACGGAGGCGTTCGGGTCTGCTCGTGAGCTCCTTCAAACGGAGCTCACGAGCGGACCGGTGAACGCTAGTGTGAAAGGAGCCTCAGTCACAACAGTAGACAATCACAGTCTTCTTAAACTAATGACACACAAATAATTAAATATTACCATGTTTTTATTGAACACACCATGTAAACATTCACAGTGCAGGTGAAAAAAAGTATGTGAACCCTTGAATTTAATAACAGGTTGTACCTCCTTTGGTAGCAATAACTTCAACCAAAATGTTTCCTGTAGTTGCAGATCAGACGTGCACAACGGTCAGCAATATTCTTGGGATGCCTGGTGTGAATCGCTTTCTTGAGGTCATGCCACAGCATCTCAATCAGGTTGAGGTCATGACTGTCTGGGCCACTCCAGAAGGTGTATTTTCTTCTGTTTAAGCCATTCTGTTGTTGATTTACTTCTATTCTTTGGGTCGTTGTCCTGTTGCAACACCCATCTTCTGTTGAGCTTCAGCTGGTGGACAGATGGTCGTAAGTTCTCCTGCAAAATGTCTTGATAAACTTGGGAATTCATTTTTCCTTTGCTGATAGCAACCGTCCAGGCCCTGATGCAGCAAAGAAGCCCCAAACTATGATGCCCCCACCACCATACTTCACAGTTTGGATGAGGTTTTGATGTTGGTGTGCTGTGCCTCTTTTTCTCCACACATAGTGTTGTGTGTTTCTTCCAAACAACTCAACTTTGGTTTCACCTGTCCACAGAATATTTTGCCAGTACTGCTGTGGAACATATAGTTGCTCTTGTGCAAACTGGAAACGTCCAGCAGTGTTTTTTTTTGGACATCAGTGGCTTCCTCTGTGGTATCCTCCCATGAAATCCATTCTTGTTTAGTGTTTTACGTATCGTAGATTCGCTAACAGATGTTAGCATATGCCAGAGACTTTTGTAAGTCTTTAGCTGACACTCTAGGATTCTTCTTCACCTCATTAAGCAGCCTGCACTGTGCTCTTGCAGTCATCTTTATAGGATGGCCACTTCTAGGGAGAGTAGCAGCAGTGCCGATTTTTCTCCATTTATAAACAATTTGTCTTACCGTGGACTGTTGAAAAGCAAGGCTTTTGGAGATACTTTTATAACCCTTTCCAGCTTTTTGCAAGTCAACAATTCTTAATCGTAGGTCTTCTGAGAGCTCTTTTGTGCGAGGCATCATTCACATCAGGCAACAATTCTTGTGAAAAGAAAACCCAGAATTGGTGTGTTTTTTTTTATAGGGCAGGGCAGATTTAACCATCTCATTGATTGGACTCCAGTTGGCACCTCACTCCAATTAGCTCTTGGAGATGTCAATAGTCTAGGGGTTCACATACTTTTTCCACCTGCACTGTGAATGTTTACACGGTGTGTTCAATTTAAACATGGTAACATTTAATTCTTTGTGTGTTATTAGTTTAAGCAGACTGTGATTGTCTATTGTTACTTAAATGAAGATCAGATCACATCTTATGACCAATTTGTGCAGAAATCCATATAATTCCAAAGGGTTCACATACTTTTTCTTGCAACTGTAGACAAATGCTGCACTACCTAAATGCACTATATAGAACGTTTATTATTGGTATATAACACCCCTGCTTCAATAAGTTTTTTTTTTGGGGGCAACTGGTAAATCACACCAGTAGAAATTATTTCTTCAAACAGTGTTTTTCACTCTGTGTAGATGCGGTAACGCAGCAAAACCGCAGACAAATGCTGCAGTACCTAACTGCACTATATAGAACGTATATTATTGCTATATAAAATCCCTACTTCAATCAGTTTTTTGGGGGGACATCTGGTAAATCACACCAGTAGAAATTATTTGTTCCAATAGTGTTTGTCACTCTGTGTGGCTGCAGTATCACAGCAGAACCGCACACAACTGCTGCACAATACAATTGCACTATAATATACTTTCTATGTTAGAAAGTATATCATAAGTATATTACACCCCTCAGTATGTCACACCTATCGATAGCACACTTATACCAGTCCTTAAAAGGACTTTTATGTCCCTGTTAGCTAGCGATTTGTGTCCCTAACAGTCTGTCCCTGCTCCATACAGCAACCTCTCCCTACACTGGCAAAAGACGGAATGTAAAATGGCGCCCAGATCAGGTTTATTTATAAGATGGGGGTATGTCCATGTGCTGAAACGTCTCAGTTGGCTGTCCTGTACCACCTGATGGATGTGTAATGGGTCAAAGTTCTTCACAATGTAAAAGAATATGGCGGGCGCGAATATCGTCATATATTCGCATGTTTGGCGAATCGTGAACGCACAAAGTTCGCCGCGAACTGACCGCCGGGCGAACCGCAAGGCTATCTCTAATTATGAACAAAGTTTAGTATCAACATGGCAAGGAAGCATACAGCTCATCATTCTGGACAGCATGCTGAGGAGCCTGTTCTTTCAACCTCTGCTCCCCACTGAGATGATTGGGTGTCGTGGCCAGTGTCACTGGCATAATCATCCTCAACCACCTACTCCTCCTAAGAAAATATTAAGAGGATGAGATCGTTCATGCCGCAGTTGTTCCTACTGACAAATTGTATGACCTATTCGAAGGGCTTCAACACCCAACTGATGTCTTGGATGAGCTGCCACTCGATCTTGTGCATGTCAGAATCAAACATGTTTTTCCGCTGCTTGTACAGATAGCATGTGCAATGTTGAATTCCAGGGAGTTGGAATGTTGCAGATTAAGCGGTATAACAGTAGACCATTCTTTAGCTGCAAGTCCAGGAGAGGGTTCCTTGCCACATAACAACAATCTCCTGGACATTGCCAGCACCATGCTTAAGTGAGTGTACTGTTTCAAAAAGTGTTGCATGACTAGGTTAATAATGTGCGCCATGCAGGGAGAATGTGTTATTTCCCCCAGGTTCAGAGTGGCCACTATGTTGCGGCCATTGTAAGTGACCACTCTGCCCAGTTGGAGTTGGCAAGGTGACATCCACTGGGATGTTAGGAGTAGGAGTGACACGGTGCCCTGCTGCTGTTGGGAACAGGAGGATATCAAAAGGACTTGGCCTTGTTGCTGGGGTGCTGCTGCAAAAAACATTGACTCAGTGGGGTGTGTACACAATGGTGTGAACCTTGCTGCACATCAACAATCGCAAGAAGTGGCCTACATTCTCCTCCATATGCGAGTACAACGTAGGAATCGATTTTTGGGAGAAATATGCCAGCTACTGTGTTTCCCCGAAAATAAGATATACCCATAAAATAAGCCATAGCAAGATTTCTAAATATTTGCGCAATATAAGCCATACACCAAAAATAAGACATAGTGATAGGCATGGCTAAGTGTACTGGCACGCAGTGGTAAAGAAGATGGTCAGCCCTTCTCATCTGCCCCATTGTGACAGCTGCTATCTCAGAGGTGACTGGAGAGGTGAGGGCAGCCCCATCAACAAGGTTGGCTCCCCCCTGTCAGGTCCCGGTCCTTCTGTGTGTGCTGCAAGCTGAGGCATAGAGAGAGACATAGAAAGTGAAAGTAAAAGTCTTCTCCGTGAAGTGAGGAGCAGGAAGTTCTGCTTTAGGTATTGTGGGTCCTCAGGGGGGAGAATAAAGCTGTGGCTGCCATTTTACTCAGCACTGTGGGTCTCTCTCACCCAGCACCAACCAGCAACAGTCTGTGGGTCTCTCTAACCCCCCACAAAAACCAGTAAAGCTGCTACTCCCCAACACTGAGCAGCAACAGTCTGTGGGTCTCTCTCACCCCACACAAACAGGGGAGATTGTTGTACCATACTTACTAAAAATAAGACATTCCCTGAAAATAAGCCATAGTGTGTCTTCTTGAGTAAAAATTTATATAAGACAGTGTCTTATTTTTGGGGAAAGATGTTAGGTATCCTCCAGTGAGACTGAGTGCAAGCCATCAGATCCCTATAGTTAGCAGAGTGTACTAAATGGTACAACAGGGACTACAACTTGGCCAGGTGGGGATTAAGCTTGCACACCATCTCATTGCTGGGCATGTAAAGTCGTTTCCTGGCCACACATTCCATTATTGATGGATGACTACAGAGTGGAGGAAGAGGAAGAGTCTGAACGGGAGAGGCAGAAAGTGAAGGGAACGATGTCAAAGACATCACAGTGGATGCAGGCTGGCTTCTGCAATGGAGTCCAGGAGGAGGAGGCAACTCTTGTTGCAGTAGCTGGATGCCACCTGTTTGCCCTCAGGACTAGGTGACACTGCTTCATGTGGTTCAATAGAGTTGAGGTGCCTATGTTTGTGTTTGACTGCCTTCAGCTTATTTTATTCTTGCAGAGCTTGCACAGGGCATTGCTTCTGTCTTCCGCCACCGTGGAGAAAACCTGTCAGACAGGGGATACTTATGCAAAGCTAGAGGCAGCCGAGCTTTGTTTTACTCTGCTCGGGATTCCTTACCTTCTCCTGAACCGCCTCCTTAGGACAGTGCAAACCTTGACTGCTCTTACACATGTCATCAACAGTGAGACTATCTTGACTGCAGTAGGGGTGGTTTTGTTGCCTCTTCTTAGGAAAAAAGAAGGCGCCTCCACTAGGAAGGGGTAGTGAAGATAAAAAGGACTGAAAGGCTTCTTCTGAGCAGGAGGAATGCTATGACTCCTGGCACCAAGGCAGATTGTTAAACTCAGAAGTCACCTCCATGGCATCCTGCTGTGAATGAGAGGAGGAGTGAGCCATCCAATCCACAATCTCATCCTCTTTCCCTCTCCTCACTGATAATGTGCCTTTCCTAACCCATGGATAACTACAGTGCTATTACTAACCACATTCTGGCTCTGGAAGAACAAGGCTTGGTCCTGTTTGTTTCCTTTGGAACTCTTCCAAATTTCAGACATTTATATCAACACAGTGAAAGCCAGGTATGCCTCCAGAGAAGGAAAACCAAGCAAAGGGGTGTCCCCATTATATAGATCACCAGATCCACCATATTAAGTGGCCCCTATGTCAAGATCCATCTCTTTTACAAGCCTTAAGGATGTGACAGGCCTGAGGAAGCACAGGCACAAAACGGCTGTGGCCACTAGCTGTTAGTCTGCGTGCAATGCTATGTCAGCCCCTGCCTCATTATTAAGAAGACAACTTCTGTTTGGAATGAAAGAAGAATCCACTATTTTGGTGAGTGCCGCCTGTTTTTTCCTTTATGATGTTATAGGTTTGCAAGTCTGTTTTCTGGCACGTAAAGACAGAGAGATGCAAAATTCATCAATTTCTATAAACACATTCAAGACACTGCTATTGAAAATTAACTTTTTGGAATAATGCAGTATCTGCACCAGTAACAGATTTGGGCCTAATGCGTTATGTGCATTCAAATACAGATTCAGAAAAAAGCTTTCTCTAGTGTAAAACACAAGTTGTCAACCTACTATGAGATTATTCTCCGCACACCAACACACCCAAATTTCAGCCTTCTATTTCAGGTGTTTTTACTCAGAGATTTAATACAGTACCCTCTGGATTGTGGAACACTGGTTGTACACTTGTATCGCTATTTTTACACCCACGCTAACATTTGAACTGGAGTAAAGTTTGGATTGTAAAACACATGTAGTACATTGGTATTGAGATTATTCCCCACCCCACTCCCCAAACACTTCAGCTGTGCAGGGAAGGCAATTTGATTTCTGTGTACAGTGTAATTTTACGTTTAATTTCACTGGTAGAAAAATTGTGTCATTGCTTTTGCCACAAAGCAATGCGCTTAAAAACAAGTATGATGCACTGAAAAAAAAAAAAAAAGCTGTTGCTCAGCAGCAGCAGATGGCGTTATTGCTATAAAATGCTTCTGCTTCAATGCAACATGTTTAGCACAGATGGATATGATGTTCTGGATACAAATATACACTAACTGCTCAGCAGTCAGCACTGCAGCATAATATTATTTTAACTAGAAAAGGGGGTTATGCACACAAACATGCGTGCCTCGTGCAAGTGCTGCGGCCTGAAAATTGCGGTCCGCAATGCATGGACACTGGCCGTGTGCCCACCATTCACCTAAATGTCTCCGCGATGCACAAGATTCAGTCCGCACCGCAAAAAGCATAGTGCTTTCATGGACTTCCATTCCATATTTTGTGGATTGCGAACCCATTCAAGTGAATGGGTCCACATTTGTGATATGGAGCGTACACGGCCAGTGTCTGTATTTTGCGGACATGCTGTCTCTGGGCTGCAATACAGACACGGGCTGCACACGTTTATGTGACGTGAGCCCTAAGCCTATAGAAACTTCAGGTTTGGAAAAAACACATCAGTGTTTCTGTTTACATGACAAAACAAAAAAATGGTCTTGCAGGTAGCCGCTTTTGAGATTGCAGCAGCTGTATTATAAGGCAGTAATTGCACTAGAAGGCACTGCCTTCAATATTATACACAATCATTCCGCTTTCTAGTCTTTCCCTTCACTGTCCCTGACACTAGAATAGAAGCTTGTTAGTTTTGGGCGAAGCCAGCTTTGGATATTAGATCCGTAGTCACTTTGGACAAAGCTTTGTTTGAATGCTGTACGGAGATCCATCTCTGTACAGCATTCAAATGTATGGCCCCTGTCGAGGTGAAATTCATGGTCTCCGAAGTTTAGGGAGACTTTGGTGAATAACTTCTGACTTCAATTTCATAATTTGAAAGCAATTTTAAAACTGGGATCTGAAGTTGGCTTTGATACCTACTGGTACCTGGGTACCGAAGCCACCTTCGGATCCCAGTTTTAAAACTGTTTTCAAGTTGAATAATTGATGTCCAAAGTTACGCACGACTCGGAGATAAAAAATGTCATCTCGGCAGAGCCCATTTGAATGCTATTTGGAGACGGATCGCCGGTATCTGTGTTTTGCAGATCAGCAATTTGTGTAACACACCAACAGTTGTGTGCATGAGCCCTTTTACTGATATCAAGGCACTTTGTGGTACTTTTCCAATTAGTATTGATTTGTGTGTGTTTTTCCGACCTGATGTACAGTATTCTTTTCTTTTTTTTTCCCATTTACAAACAATTCTAAGTCAGTTTTGACATAAAAATTTTGCACAATTCCCTTTTGGTAACTTTTTGAATGCCCATGCAACAATATCTTATTGTACAGGGTGTGGCAGAGTCATAAAGGGGCTGGGTTGGGGTTCAGCCAAATGTATCAACATTAACACCTGGAAACAGAAACATAGAATGTGTCGGCAGATAAGAACCATTTGGCCCATCTAGTCTGCCCAATATACTAAATAACACTCTGAATCCTGTAGTTGGCGATATGCCTCTTTCTCATATAAATTCACTGGCCATATGACAACATTGCACCCTTTATGAGAGGGTTTGATAATAAGATGTTTAATTTTACTTTTTCTGCTATGTGTTTAAGTTGTCATAATGGGACTTGGCCGTAATACTTTTTAAATCTTTTGTCACTAATTTCACAAATATATCTATGTTAGGGTAAAGTGACCTAGAAGGAAATATCTTAGATCTTGGCAAAAGTGACTTGGGTAATCTAATCACTGGAGTTTGATCCTGTTCTTCCAGTAAATCCCATAAGGTTTGAATGGCATCTTGTTTAGCATCAGTGAATGCAGTTATATCCTCACCCTCTATTTATTTATTTTTTATTACATTCCGTGCAAAAAGATTCAGGTCTTTTACTGTTGAAAAGAGGTCGAACTTAGTTATCGCGACAAAGCTCAGGCCCAAACTCAATACTTCAATCTGTGTCTCAGTCAAAACCACATCCGATAGATTAATTACCTGTGGTTTGGAATGAGCCGGTTCACCTGCCCGATGTCTCTTATTGGCAAATCAATGTTTGGGTTCCTCCTTCCGTTTGCCTCCATATCTTTTCACATAAGGTTTAAATGTGCCTTCCTGATTGGTTCCCTCCTCAATGTCAGTGGAAACACAAGATGACACCGATACACTTATACACGTGGATCCCGCCTAGGCTGTTTCCATTTATAAATACGATTCTGTTCGTAATCCTGGCGATCCCTCATAAACTTACTAGTTTTACGCTCCTTAATTTGTTTTTTCCACGTGTTGTGGGCTTCATCCTCATTCAAGGAATCCCACTCCGTATTACTTGTCAGTTGTTTCAATTGTTTCCATATTAACTAAATCTTTGTCCATCTCCACCAACATCACTTCATTCGCAGAGATCAGCAACTTCATGAATGTACTGGAGCAGTTAATGCACGGGTCTTCCCATTTAGTATTAAATTGCTCCACATTTAACCCAAATGAGTGAAAAACTTGCACCCGTAAGCCTGTAGGGATAAGATTTTTTAATGCATACTGTTCCATAAACATTTTGTTCCACCATGTTCTGAGTCGTTTTTAAAAGCCCCCTTCAGTTCTCGTGTGCTCTTTGTTGTTCTATATCCTGTGTATTAGAACCTCCTTGATAAAAAATTGATTCAGCCTGGGACCTCCAGGTGGCCTCACGGGCCTTAAAATCCATAATAATAGAGTGGACGATACTCTGCGAAAAAGACAAATTAATGCCTGCAGGAAAAACAGCACCTATTGAAATAGCTAACGTACACTAAAGTGAAATAAGTAAAAAAAAAAAAGGGGTTTCGCCACTGAAGTTGTAGTCCAATAAAACCTTTTTTATTTATTGCAACTTATGTAAATCAGCAGACACAACCACAAAGCATGCGGTAAATATTGAAGCGTTTCGTCCAGTCTGTCCTTAGTCGTAACAATGTTCCATGGACCAAACTCCAATCCCCGACAAAATTGCAGGAGGAGGTATCTCACCAGGATTGGTCATTCTAACATGGAACCACATTTAGCCCAATATGTCATTATCAAACTTCACCTGTGCAAAAATGTTCACTGATGCTTTAAATCAGGTTAACCCCATCCTCCCCACCCAAATCAAATAAATGTCTCAAATGCTATTGGGTGTAGGGACCTTGGGAAAAAACTAATAAAAATTGCACATTGTGCACAGCGACAGATACAAAATATTTAAAACAATGTAGCCAGTCACTTTATGAACCTTCAAAACCAAATTGTCACAGATGAACTGGTATATCACATTATTTTATATTATATTACTGCTATTGCTGGTAAACATACATTAATTCCTTTCTCTGGTTCAAACCTGTGGGAACCCTGACATTTAATCTGAAGATCCAGAAAGCTTCCCTCAAAAGATATTTATTTCTATGATCATCGCCCCGTAGGGGTGCTATAACTTTTTCAATTGCAAAAGCACGAAAGATGTTTGTTCTCAGACTATGGGTGTGAATAAAATGTTTGGCTGCATTTTAGATATTTAGAGCTGCGGGATTTGTTATATGATTCAAATGTTCAAGAATCCTATTTTTGAACTTGTGTATTGTGCTGCCCACATATATAAGATCACATTCCTCACATCAGATCACATACACTACTTCCATGCTATTGCAATTTACACAGCACGCACAACAGCGCCGCAACAGCAGGACACTCTCCAGCAACCATCATCAGCATTCCTTCTGAAAGGGATCTCCAGGAGAGGGCACCAGCGGGCTCACGTTGCCAAGGATACAGACTTGATAAAGGGGTCCTGAGTACCCCGAAACGCGTCGTCTTTTCAAAATAAAAAATTCTCGTATCCAAGCTCGGGTTGTGATTTGCGCCTTAAGTCCATTGGCTCGCCGCACGTATCCAGTGCAGCCGAGACCTGTTTTTATATATTGCAATTTATATAGCTATTGATGAGGAAAGTCAATGAATGGCCAGCATTCTGGACATTTTTTGTTAGTTACATAATGGCACATTTTATATGGGTAATTACCACACTTTGTGAATCCCCTGTAACTTAACCATGTGCTGCCTGGGTTTTTTGTTTTATTCCTTGTGAAATATGATGGCGAGAGAGAGCTGGACAAAGTAGAAGCCTTTCTTGGAACTACACGGCACCCATATTTAAGTGCATCGTACAGTATTTCATCATTCATACTATAGAATTGGTAGGCAGGTCTTCACTAAATCTCGTATTTTGTAAAATTGCCTACTATATGTCAAAACTAAAGTTGGCAAATTGTCCTGCTCACTCTCACCACCAACACTTTGTTTAACATCTTCCATGACACTTATACCTTGATTGTCACTGGGAGGTATCTGTTTGGCCACATTGTATTGATTCACCTGACTTTTTCTTCTGTTTTTATCTTACTTTATATTTTTACCTTTGTTTTTGTTTTTATTTTTGTGGTCACCAAATGGTATCCTCCCTCTCTGTAGCATCCATTCAGGATAATTCCTTTTCCTTAATCTATTGTCAGTTTTAGAGCATTCCCTTTCAAAGGCAATCTCTGTGCTACAGTTTCTTAATGCCATTATATATTCCCCCACAGGAATGGCCTTAATCACATGTAGTGTATAATTGTGGGAATTTTTTTCTCCTTTATTAGCCTGTGCTGCTATATGCACTTGCACTTTAATTAATCATGTTGTTGTACATTCATTATGTAATTCTTCCAGTCACATTGATGAATTTTATTAGTGTTTTATATCATTATATCACAGTATTAATTCACATATTGTGTCTTATATATGTGTTGGTTGATATTTTATCACATTTACACCTTATGATTATTAATATATTTATATATATATATATCATATATTTGTAGCTCTGTTATTATATTATTATTATATACAGTGCTCCCATAATTATTCATACCCCAGGCAAATTTTGACTTAAAGTTACTTTTATTCAATCAGCAAGTAATTTTTTTGACGGGAAATGACATAGGTGTCTCCCAAAAGATAATAAGACGAAGGCATTATTGTGGGGAAAAAAACATTTCTCAGCTTTTATTTTACATTTGAGCAAAAAGTGTCCAGTCCAAAATTATTCATACCCTTCTCAATAATCAATAGAAAAGCCTTTATTGGCTATTACAGAAATCAAACGCTTCCTATAATTTCAGACCAGCTTTTTGCATGTCTCCACAGGTATTTTTGCCCATTCATCTTTTAGCAATAAGCTCCAAATCTTTCAGGTTGGAGGGTCTTCTTGCCATCACCGTGGTCTTTAGCTCCCTCCACAGATTCTCAATTGGATTCAAGTCTGGACTCTGGCTGGGCCACTCCAAAACGTTAATGTTGTTGTCTGCTAACCATTTCTTCACCACTTTTGCTGTATGTTTTGGGTCATTGTTATGCTGAAATGTCCACTGGTGCCCAAGGCCAAGTTTCTTTGCAGACTGCCTGATGTTGTCATTGAAAATCCCCATGTATTGCTCTTTTTTCATGGCGCCATTTACTGTGATTAGGTTCCCTTAGGTCCATTGGCTGAAAAACACCCCCAAAGCATTTGGTTCCCGCCACCATGTTTGACAGTGGGGATGGTGTTCTGTGGGTTGAAGGCTTCTCCTTTTTACGCCAAATGAAGGAAACATGATTGTGACCAGACAATTCAATTTTTGTTTAATCTGACCATAATACAGAACACCAGAAGTCTTCTTCTTTGTCCAGATGAGCTTTTGCAAAGGCCAAGCGAGCTTTTGTGTGCCTTTATCTGAAGAAGTGGCGTCCTCCTTGGTCTGCATCCGTGGAACCCAACAGTGTGCAGTGTCTGTTGGATTGTCTGCCTTGAGACATTGCCACCAGCAGAGCCCAGATTCACCAGGATGGCCTTGGTGGTGATCCTTGGATTCTTTTTCACCTCTCTAACTATCCTCCTGGCCAGCACAGGTGTCACTTTTGGCTTCCGACCACGTCCTCTGAGATTTTCCACAGTGCGGAACTTCTTGTATTTTTTGCTCAAATGTAAATAAAAGCTGAGAAATGATTTGTTTTGTTCCCCCCTCCCCCCCCCCCCCCCCACAATAATGCCTCTTGTACATCATCTAATTATCTTTTGGGAGACACCTATGTCATTTCCCATCAAACAAATACTTGCTAGTTGAATAAAAGTAACTAAGTCAAAATTTGCCAGGGGTATGAATAATTATGGGTAGCACTGTATATGAAATTATTATGATTGATTTTAGTTGAATTAATAAGTAATGATGGTAATTATATGCACTGTAGTTACCACAAATGCGGTCCAGGGTGGAACCCTAAGTCTTCGATAGTGGGAGGCGAAACTTCCGCCTACTATAAACTTTTCCTGCGTTCCACAGTGGAACGCATCGCACTTCAATTTTTTTCGGCACATAATGCTCACATCTTTCTTCTTTTTTTTTTTTTTCTCACACCAAATATTGATCACTTATTTTACTCCCTCTATCTAAGTAATGCGCAAGATCCACTGTCCTTATGAGATCATTAATAGGAGTTGGATAGCTGTAATATGGGTGGTCCTATTCGAAAAGGAAGTGATGACGTGCGTTCCAAAGTGGAACGCACGCCATTCACATCCTCATGTGTCGCCACACATCATCAGGTACACCTCAAGTGTTTTTAATATACAGTGAGGTCCATACATATTGGGACATCGACATAATTCTAACATTTTTGGCTCTATACACCACCACAATGGATTTGAAATGAAACGAACAAGATGTGCTTCAACTGCAGACTGTCAGCTTTAGTTTTATAATAATTATATCCAAATCAGGTGAACAGTGTAGGAATTACAACAGTTTGCATGTGTGCCTCACAATTGTTAAGGAAGCAAAAGTAATGGGACGATTGGGTTCTCGGCTGTTCCATGGCCAGGTGTGTGTTATTCCCTCATTATCCCAATTACAATGAGCAGATAAAAGGTCCAGAGTTCATTTCAAGTGTGCTATTTGCATTTGGAATTTGTTGCTGTCAACTCTCTAGATGAGATCCAAAGAGCTGTCAGTGAAGCAAGCCATCATTGGGCTGAAAAAAACAAAAATCCATCAGAGAGATAGCAAAAACATTAGGCGTGGCCAAAACAACTGTTTGGAACATTATTAAAAAGAAGAAACGCATCGGTGAGCTCAGCATCACCAAAATACCCGGAAGTCACGGAAAACAACTGGGGTGGATAACAGAATAATTATTTCCCTGGTGAAAAAAACACCCTTCACAACAGTTGGCCAGATCAAGAACACTCTCCAGCAGGTAGGTGTATGTGAGTCAAAGTGAACAATCAAGAGAAGACTTCACCAGAGTGAATACAGAGGGTTCACCACAAGATGTAAACCATTAGAAGGCCAGATTAGAGTTTGTCAAACGACATCTAAAAAAGCCTTCACAGTTCTGGAACAACATCCTATGGACAGATGAGACCAAGATCAACTTGTACCAGAGTGATGGGAAGAGAAGAGTATGGAGAAGGAAAGGAACTGCTCATGATCCTAAGCATACCACCTCATCAGTGAAGCATGGTGGTGGTAGTGTCATAGTGTAGGCATGTATGGCGGCCGCTATGGAACTGGTTCTCTTGTATTTATTGATGATATGACTGCTGACAAAAGCAGCAGGATGAATTCTGAAATGTTTTGGGCAATATTATCTGCCCATATTCAGCCAATTGCTTCAGAACTCATTGGACGGTGCTTCACAGTGCAGATGGACAATGACCTAAAGCATACTGCAAAAGCAACAAAAAAGTTTTTATAAGGGAAAGAAGTGGAATGTTATGCAATGGCCACGTCAATCACCTGACCTGAGTCCGATTGAGCATGCATTTCACTTGCTGAAGACAGAACTGAAGGGAAAATGCCCCAAGAAGAAGCACTAACTGAAGACAGTTGCAATAGAGGCCTGGCACAGCATCACCAGGAAGGAAACCCAGCTTCTGATGATGTCTATGTGTTCCAGTCTTCAGGCTGTAATTGACTGCTAAGGATTTTCAACCAAGTATTAAAAAGTGAAAGTTTGATTTATGATTATTATTCTGTCCCATTACTTTTGGTTCCGTAATTCCTACACCGTTCACCTGATTTGGATGTAAATACCCTCAAATTAAAGCTGACAGTCTGCAGTTAAAGCACATCTTGTTTCATTTCAAATCCATCTGGGATTCTGCCTGGTTAGTATACCTTATTACTCACGCCTTATCCTCTTGGTACCATATTGTGGTGTTGCACTTTGCACTTTAATATAGTATGCTGTAGGCATCTGATATATCCAATCTTTTTGACGTAAGTCGTATAAGTGGTGGTTTAATCATTTGCCCTAGCATTCAGTAGGAGGATAGCAGTAGATCTCATTTTGTGTCTTTTAAGGTATGAGGTCCCATTTTGTCCTGTCTTTTTTATCTGCCATTGTCTATGTATACTTTCCTTATATGTATTAATAAAGAAAATATTTTTATAACATTTTTTTGTTGTGCACATTGAATTGGTGATGTCTATTGTGTAACACAATTGCTCATATCAACTCATCGATTCTGCGCATAGACCCACTAGTGCAATTCCAACAGCGCAATTTACTATCTGGAGCCGCCCAATTCCAGGAAATACCTGAAAATTCAAGGGCACCAGACACTTTATTTATCTATTCTACAACCAGAGAAGAAACTGTCAACCTGTGTACTCTATGATTCATTTTTTTCTTCATTTCTTCTCCATTTTATAATCTCCATTTTATATTATCCATTGTATATAATAATATTTTTTTTTTGTAAATATTTTTATAGTTTTTATTTAACAACAAGGATAGCGAATAGTCAATCAGATGGTGGCGGACACTCAAATGTGTCACACATTATCACCATATAATCAATAATGTGGAAAACATTAATGACAACATTAATAAACTAGAAAAGGTACAATTTCTGGGGAAATTGTGTGATGTGTTCTTGCCTCCACCAGTAGCTTACAACTGGAGTGGGCGGAGTAACTGGGTGGAGTGTAGACTCCGCCCACTTTTATAAATTTTGACCTTTGTCTCACACTGACCCACCCTGCCGAGTTTGGGTGCTGTGAGAATGACAGCTGTTTAAAGGTTTCTTATTGAAGTCAATAGGGAAAATCTGATTGGTTGTTTGTGGCTCCGCCCACTTTTTAGCATCCCCAAAATGAGATATACATTGGCACAGTCCTCCAGTGACCAACTGTGCCAAGTTTCGGGAACCCTGCCATTAAAAGAGCAGCGGCAGTTAGAATTTTTCCCATTTAAACAAATGGCTGAAATTTGATTGGCCGTTGTAGACCCCGCCCACTTTTTAATTTTTTTTGACCCCAGTCACCCAATGACCTACGGTGCCTAGTTTGGGTATTCTGGCTTAAATACTGTGAGAATGACAGCAATTTAAAAGTTTCTCATTGAAGTCAATAGGGAAAATCTGATTGGTGGTTTGTAGCTCCGCCCACTTTTTAATGTCCCCCAAAATGTGACAGAAATTTTCAGGTTGACCCCATGACTAAGTGACCCAAGTTTGGTGACTTTAGTTTAAAATCTGTGCGACTGGGAGAGATTTGAAAATTGTCCCTGTCAAAGTCAATGGGAAAAACGTGGATTTTGGGGGCCCTGTCCCAGGGGCCCGGAGGGTGGGATCGGGTAACAAAGCAAAAGCAAGGTACTTGGGTGGGTGCCGACCAAGTCTGCAAAGTTTGGAATTTGTACTCCTAAAAATGTGGGAGAAGTAGCAATTTGAAGGTCTCATTAAAGTCAATGGGGAGATTTTGATTGGTTCTGTGTGGCCCCGCCCACTTTTTGGGGTCCCCCGAAATGTGCCCAAAGTTTTCGGGTTGACTCCATGACTAAGTGACCCAAGTTTGGTGACTTTAGCGTCAAAGCCTGGCGAGTGGGAGCGATTTGAAAATTTACCCTGTCAAAGTCTATGGGAAAAAAGGGGGCTTCCGGGGCCCGCCACGGGGGCCCCGGGGGTGGGATCGCTCCACAAAGTAATAGCAATCCGATCGGGTACAATCTGCACGTTTTGGTAAATTTTTGTCTATGTAGTGTAAAAACTGTGGGAGGAGTTAGGGTGGCAAATTTGGCTATAATAAGAATAACTAGAAAAGGTACAATTTCTGGGGAAATTGTGTGATGTGTTCTTGCCTCCACCAGTAGCTTACAACTGGAGTGGGCGGAGTAACTGGGTGGAGTGTAGACTCCGCCCACTTTTCTAAATTTTGACCTTTGTCTCACACTGACCCACCCTGCCGAGTTTGGGTGCTGTGAGAATGACAGCTGTTTAAAGGTTTCTTATTGAAGTCAATAGGGAAAATCTGATTGGTTGTTTGTGGCTCCGCCCACTTTTTAGCGTCCCCCAAAATGAGATATACATTGGCACAGTCCTCCAGTGACCAACTGTGCCAAGTTTCAGAACCCTGCCATTAACAGTCTAAGAGCAGCGGCATTTTTAAATTTTCCATTTAAAACATATAGCTGAAATTTGATTGGCCGCTGTAGACTCCGCCCCCTTTAAAACATTTGAATTCTAGTCACCTATTAACCGAATATATTAAGTTTAACAACCCTGCCATTAACAATGTTGAAATGGCAGCAATTTAAAATGTTCTCATTGAAGACAATAGGGAAAATCTGATTGGTTGTTTGTAGCTCCGCCCACTTTTTAATGTCCCCAAAATGTGACAGAAATTTTCAGGTTGACCCCATGACTAAGTGACCCAAGTTTGGTGACTTTAGTTTCAAATCTGTGCGACTGGGAGCGATTTGAAAATTTTCCCTGTCAAAGTCAATGGGAAAAAACGTGGATTTTGGGGGCCCTGTCCCAGGGGCCCGGAGGGTGGGATCGGGTAACAAAGCACAAGCAAGGTACTCGGGTGGGTGCCGACCAAGTCTGCAAAGTTTGTAGTTTTGTACTCCTAAAAATGTGGGAGGAGTAGCAATTTGAAAGTCTCATTATAGTCAATGGGGAAATTTTGATTGGTTCTGTGTGGCCCCGCCCACTTTTTGGGGTCCCCGAAATGTGCCCAAAATTTTCGGGTTGACTCCATGACTAAGTGACCCAAGTTTGGTGACTTTAGCATCAAAGCCTGGCGAGTGGGAGCGATTTGAAAATTTACCCTGTCAAAGTCTATGGGAAAAAAGGGGGCTTCCGGGGCCCGCCACGGGGGCCCCGGGGGTGGGATCGCTCCACAAAGTAATAGCAATCCGATCGGGAACAATCTGCACGTTTTGGTAAATTTTTGTCTATGTAGTGTAAAAACTGTGGGAGGAGTTAGGGTGGCAAATATGGCTATAATAATAAGAATAAGAATAAGAATAAGAATATATATGTGAGATAATAGTATGTGGTCTTGCTATGCAAGAACACATAATAAGAATATATATGTGAGATAATAGTATGTGGTCTTGCTATGCAAGAACACATAATAATAAGAATAATAATATATATGTGAGATAACATTATGTGGTCTTGCTATGCAAGAACACATAACTAGAAAAGGTACAATTTCTGGGGAAATTGTGTGATGTGTTCTTGCCTCCACCAGTAGCTTACAACTGGAGTGGGCGGAGTAACTGGGTGGAGTGTAGACTCCGCCCACTTTTCTAAATTTTGACCTTTGTCTCACACTGACCCACCCTGCCGAGTTTGGGTGCTGTGAGAATGACAGCTGTTTAAAGGTTTCTTATTGAAGTCAATAGGGAAAATCTGATTGGTTGTTTGTGGCTCCGCCCACTTTTTAGCGTCCCCCAAAATGAGATATACATTGGCACAGTCCTCCAGTGACCAACTGTGCCAAGTTTCAGAACCCTGCCATTAACAGTCTAAGAGCAGCGGCATTTTTAAATTTTCCATTTAAAACATATAGCTGAAATTTGATTGGCCGCTGTAGACTCCGCCCCCTTTAAAACATTTGAATTCTAGTCACCTATTAACCGAATATATTAAGTTTAACAACCCTGCCATTAACAATGTTGAAATGGCAGCAATTTAAAATGTTCTCATTGAAGACAATAGGGAAAATCTGATTGGTTGTTTGTAGCTCCGCCCACTTTTTAATGTCCCCAAAATGTGACAGAAATTTTCAGGTTGACCCCATGACTAAGTGACCCAAGTTTGGTGACTTTAGTTTCAAATCTGTGCGACTGGGAGCGATTTGAAAATTTTCCCTGTCAAAGTCAATGGGAAAAAACGTGGATTTTGGGGGCCCTGTCCCAGGGGCCCGGAGGGTGGGATCGGGTAACAAAGCACAAGCAAGGTACTCGGGTGGGTGCCGACCAAGTCTGCAAAGTTTGTAGTTTTGTACTCCTAAAAATGTGGGAGGAGTAGCAATTTGAAAGTCTCATTATAGTCAATGGGGAAATTTTGATTGGTTCTGTGTGGCCCCGCCCACTTTTTGGGGTCCCCGAAATGTGCCCAAAATTTTCGGGTTGACTCCATGACTAAGTGACCCAAGTTTGGTGACTTTAGCATCAAAGCCTGGCGAGTGGGAGCGATTTGAAAATTTACCCTGTCAAAGTCTATGGGAAAAAAGGGGGCTTCCGGGGCCCGCCACGGGGGCCCCGGGGGTGGGATCGCTCCACAAAGTAATAGCAATCCGATCGGGAACAATCTGCACGTTTTGGTAAATTTTTGTCTATGTAGTGTAAAAACTGTGGGAGGAGTTAGGGTGGCAAATATGGCTATAATAATAAGAATAAGAATAAGAATAAGAATATATATGTGAGATAATAGTATGTGGTCTTGCTATGCAAGAACACATAATAATATACTTGTGAGATAATAGTATGTGGTCTTGCTATGCAAGAACACATAATAATAATAAATAATAAGAATAGAACAGAAACATGTGGGACACTGCACAATACATCAGGTATCGTAATACATCATATGGGTTACATCACCCAAATGATTAGGATCACAGAGATGACTTCCTAAAGTCCTGCCAGGGTTTCCACAAGGAGCTGAAAAATCTATGAGTGGTTTTCACAAGCAGAAATTTCCTCGAACCTGTAGATGGAATCAATTGTATTAAGCCAATGATCAATCGGGGGAAGGTCGTGGGTGAACCAGTTATCTAGGTATTAAAGGGCTTCTGTCACCCCATTAAACCTTTTTTTTTTTTTTTTTTCTTTACTAATAAAGCCGCAGCCGTACCGCTCTTCAATCTGCGCAGGCGCACTGAGAGGCGGCCACTCGCTCGGCCGCTCCATCCTCAATGCGCCTGCGCCGATGACGTCACATCTACACCCGGCGCAGGCGCATTGAGGAGCGAGCGGCCGCCTCTCAGTGCGCCTGCGCAGATTGAAGAGAGGTACGGCTGCGGCGCAGGCGCCAGATATTGAATCAAAACAGGCAGGGCCAGCAGAGAAAGGGCCAGTGGACGGGATCTGTCAATCAACAAGCAGAGGGGGCGTCATTACCATCGGAGGATGCGGCTGCTACCAGCATGTAGCCGCCCTACTTGCTGGTAGCAAGGTAATTTACATATTTCAAAAATCGATTTTTAACAAATTCTACTGAACGAAAATCATTAATTAGCTTATGTATGATGAGATCGCAGTGTAGGGATTATTAGTAAAGGAAAAAAAAAAAAAAACGGTTTAATGGGGTGACAGAAGCCCTTTAATAATCAGGCAGCAGACAATTTCTTAAATAATTTAAGCGATACGGGGCAGAAAGGGTCAGAGTGTAGGCCCAAGAGAGCCAACTTGGGACAAGGAGGAAGAAGTGTACCGCAAATTGAATTGCCGAGTGTAAAGATTTTGGACCACCATAGGCTAATTAGGGAGCAAGTCCACCAAATGTGGTAAAACATCCCTTTATTAGAATCACACCTCTAGCATACGTCAGAACCCGAAGATGAGAAACGGCAAGTTAAATCTGGTGGATCCTGACGCATCTGGAAGAAGAGTGGGGTTCTATATATAGGCGGTGATGATCCTCTAAGGTAATCGTTGAACCCAGGTCCCTCTCCCAGGAACCAATAAAGGATGGTTTGGGCATATCAACTGGAGAGCTAAGTTTCCTATAAAAAAGGGAGATGAGTTTCCGGGGGGGGGGGGGAGGATTTGTATAGATGAGATTCTCAAACCAAGTTAAGGGTCTAAGCAGATCGCTATATCGGATATTATCAGATACAAAGGATTGCAGGAAAATTATGAAGAATATGGAAGGAGTGGATGTAGGGAATACGTTTTGAATACAGTTTCGGTCTTTTTATTTTGCCATCCTCATCAAAAAGGGAGATTACTGGAATTGTGGAATTTCTGATTGAGAGTGGAAGGCTTTGCGACAATTACAACGGGGCCATAGACAGTAGGTCTCTTATCTGGGTAAGGGGGAGGGCAAAGGAACTGCTAGAGCTGATTTTTGGAACTCATTCCATGCGTCTAGGGTGGTTTTAATGTTAAGATTTTGCTGGATATGGGTTTGGACGGGTTGTGCAGGGCGGATCAAGAGAGCTCTATTCCATTCATCATTTAGAAAAGATCCCATCCCTACCCAAGATTTGTAAGGGGTTTCCCTAAACCAATCTACCACTCTCGACAGTAGAATGGCCATATTATAGGCCTTTAAATCAGGAAGGTTGATACCGCCTGCGGATTTAGGCCTTTGGAGGGTGTGAAGGCTGATGCGCGCTTTTTTTTAATTCCAGATAAAGTCTCTGAATTTTTTATTGATGGACTGGAAGTAGGAGTTGGGGATAGGGAGGGGTAAGACTTGTTGTAGATAGTTCAATTTTGGCAAAACCAGGGATGTAAAAAGGTTTTTACGACCGAACCACGAAAGAGTTGGGAAGTATAGGTTATCAATTTGTGATTGCATGGTTTGTAATAGGGGGGTATAGTTAAGATTGAATAGTTGGGAAAGATCCGGGCCAATTTTACTACCTAAATATGTGATGGTGGGTGAGTCCCAATTAATTAAAAGGTGAAGTATAAGCAAGTTTATTCCTGGTTTGTGGGGGCAGACCTATAGCTAAAACATTATACTTTTTCATATTGATTTTAAAATTGGACAAAGGACTAAATTTCTCTAAATGGTCATAAATACGAGGAAGGGAAGAAGATGGATTAGTGGTTATGAGTAAGAGGTCATCTGCAAAACCAGCAGCTTTGTGTTTGTGGCCTCCTAAGTCAACTCCCTTGATCAGGGGGTCTTGACGGATGGATTGAAGGAGGGGTTCCATGGCCAGAACAAAGATCAAGGGGGACAATGGACATCCTTGGCGCGTACCGTTCTTAATGGGGAATGAGGAGGAGAATGTATCGTTTACCAGCACCGATGCCGAAGCATTTAGGTACATAGAAAAGATTGCTTGTATAAAGGAATTCCCCAGTACAAGACGTATAAAGTCCCAGTGGACTCTATCAAACGCTTTTTCGGCATCTGTGCTGACAAGGACTAGAGAAGCTCTGACAGACGTCCTTCAGAACCTCCTCCTTGAGGTTCCTTTTGTTTTTGCTTCCATTTTCTCATCTCGTTAGCCTCTCTCAGCTGTCATGTAGTTGCACTGATTGCATCCCTTTAAAACCCTCCCCATACTGCATCACTTTGCGGTTTATATTACTTCCTGGAGTGTGTGCATGCTGATCCTACTACTGAGTCTTCTACAGATAAGTTTTGTTCGTTCATTTGTGTTTTCCTGTTTGCTGGATCCCAGGTGACCCTGACTCCCTCCGTATCAAGTGTAGGGAGCCGGTGGTCGTGTCCCCTCACTATTATAGGGTGTTCAGGTGTTATACAGTCGAGGTACGAGGATATGCGATCATCTACCATTGGGATTTTCGCATAGGCTGAGCAGTTAGGGAGAGAGCCAGGTCTGATGCAGGGCTCTCCCTTTTGTTCCTTAGTTTTGGATCCAGTCAGTCGGATCTTCATTTTGTGTCTTCTAGTTTTCTGTACACCTTCCGTGACAGGGATGAATTATTTTTAGCATAGAAAATGGCATTTAAGATTCTTGTTGACTTATCTTTACCCTCCCTACCGGGTACAAAACCTGTTTGGTCTTAATGTACCAGGACAGGTAAGAGCGGGGATAGTCTATTAGCGAGGATTCGGGCCATAAGCTTAAGGTCAAGATTAAGAAGGGAGATGGGGCGATAGTTTTCGCAATAGGTAGGGTCTTTGCCAGGTTTGGGAATAATTGTGTTATTAGCTTTGGTCATATCTTGGGACAAAGGAGTTCCCTTCAGGGATTGGTTAAAGAGCGAGGTTAGGTGAGGAGCTAAGAGATCCTAAAAGTGCGATAATATATCACCGTTAACCCGTCGGGCCCGGGGGCTTTGTTTTTGGGTAATTGTTGTATAGCAACTTTTATCTCTGTAAGTGTGGAGGGAGATTCAAGGGGGATTGCTTGAGAATGGTTTAAAGAAGGAAGGGATATAGACTGCAGAAATGTTTGAACCATGTCTAGATGTGGAGGATTTCCAGTTTGGGATGTATTATATAAGGAGTGGTAGAAATTTTGGAACTGTGAAGCTATCTCCTCTGTCCTGATAACTATATCCCCTTTATTAGTATGTAATTTATCCATAAATCTTGAAGCTTTGTCTCTGTGGGCAAAGAACTTAAATTGGGAATTGAGAAAGTATTTAGCTGATGTATTATTCAAAAGGTTTTTTAATTCAGAGCGAAGTTTAGTGAGTTTACTTAGATGAGATTCAGATAGGGATAGTTTGTCGGGTCTCCAGTTTTTTTATGTGAAGTAGTAGGGTGTCGATTTGATTGTGCAAAGTGCCTTAATGGACAGAGCTGATTTAGTAGTAGAGGAGTTCATAGATGGATCTAAGGTAGCATTGAGATCTCCCCCTAGAATGAGAGTGCCTTCTCTAAAAAGAGATATTTTAGGAATAAGATCTTTAAGCCAGGCAGCCTGATCGACATTTGGAGCATACAAATTGACGAAGGTGAACATGCAGTTATCAATAAACCCTTTTAGTAAAAGGTATCTACCGTCGGCATCTTGTTGGTGAGAGCAGTAATGGAAAGTTACATTTCTGCTGAAACCAATACTGGTACCTCTGGAGGCAGAGGAGTTAGAGCCGCAGTGGTACCAAACGGGAAAATTGGATCAAGACTGATCAGGATACCTGTCAAATCTAAAATGCGTTTCTTGTAGAAACAGAATTGACGTCTGTTTTTTTTTTCATGAAGGAAAATATTTGACGAGGCAATATTCAAATTAGCCATCTGTTTGAATTAAAGAAATCCCGACCGTCTGGTCCCAATCTCCAAATAACGCCACATTCAATGGGGTCGACATGACAATCTCTGTGCTAGTACAAATACTTAAGGAATGGTATGGCAGGTCCCCAGAACAAACAAAAGAGGGAAAAAAATAAGACATTAACAAAAAAACAAAATGACAGAAACATGTGCACGCTTGCGCATAATAATATAAAGTTAAACATAGGGGTAATGAATTTCAGGATAATCGCCCTGAAGTAATATTGTCGTCAGGCAAATAAACGAGTTGAAACTTTCCCATTAAAAAATTGGCAGATAAACAGAGCATATAGTCGAGTCAAAACTTTCCCATGGACTAATCGACAAATAAACAGAGCATATAATCGAGACTGAACTTATTCATGGGAAGATCGACAAAACAGAGAAAAGAGAAAATCGGAAGAAATTCGGATGAGGGAGTGAGCAGGTATGGTTTAGAAAGGAGAGTGATGGTCAGAAGGGGGTTCGTGGAGGTACAGGGAAATGAAGAAAGAAGGAAAGACAAGCTGAGGGAGACAGTGAAAGTAGGTAAGGGATTTAGATGGACCAGAAAAGTCCATGAATACTTACTCTCCCATAGGTAGGCGTCTCGGAGTAGAAAGGGAGACATCTCCTCTTTGCTTGGTAATACTAGGGGTGCGTTGCTTCTCCCATCTTTCTATAGCTGGTAGGATCAGGAGGAAGGAAAGGTCTTGCACTGTTTCCCAGTTCTGGATAGTAAGCGGGTTGATGTTTAAATGATCGTATACTTGATCCAGGTCTGCGAAAGAAGTGACCGACATCCTGCGGCCCTCATAGAAGGAGATGCCAAAAGGGAAGGTCCATCTGTAAAGGACATTATGGGATCTAAGCCAGTCGGTAAGTGGCTTTAGCGATCTTCTTTTTTGCAGAGTTGTTTGGGCTAGATCTTGAAAAATAGACACTGGATATCCATCCCAGATGATTTCGCCAGATTGACGCGCTTTAGTGAGGACGGCCTCTTTTACCGGGAAAGCATATTATATCCCTCGGTGGAGCATTCGTGGCCGGTTTGGGTCTCGGGGCTCTATGAGCTCTCTCCAGGATCACCTCATGTGCCGATTCGGGCCCTAGGAGGGATAAGCAGATTTGTGTGATAGTGTGTGAGACGTCACCGGGTGAGATCGATTCCGGTATACCACGAAAGCGCAAGTTGTTTCGTCTGCTCTGGTTCTCCTGGTCTTCCAGGCCACAGTACAGAGCATTTTAGTTCGCTTGTATGGAGTTTATATGCTGGGAAACCGCTTGTTGGTGTTTTTATAATGGCGGTTTGAGATTCTTCAAGAGTCTTTACCCTCCGTCCGATTTGCTTAACATCTTGCTTGATGGTGGAAAGATCGGAGCTGATAGGGTCCAGGGCTGCAGATAAGGTAGACATTAATGTGTCTTTAAAGGTAGGTTCTGGATAAGGGAAGCGCGCTTGAATCCTCATCTCCTTCTGCTGCAGCTTCAGGCTGCTCTTTTTGTGGTCTGTTGTTTGAGCGCGGGGAGACAGGCGCCATCTTGCTCTCTCAAGCTACATAAGCGGAGGCTGCTTTTTTGATAAATTTGTCCATTTCTCCCTTATTGGCTGCAGCCTTCTGTTCGGAGCCTTCACTGGGTTTGGATCCTCCGATTTTCACCATAGTGGCTTCTTGAAGCTAAAAATCCAGGTTGTTAGGGTGATTTCTCACACGGAGCAGAACACTCTCACAGCCATTCACTGCAGGCGCCGGCTCCGCCCCCCCCCCCCCCCCCCATTGTATATCATTTTTACTAAGCTTTTTATTGACTTTTGGTTATATTATGTCCAAATACATTTTATTGTATCTACCCTATGTGATTCCCAATCTGAGTGTCCATTCATATATTATATTATCTATTCTATGTCAGGGTGCAGCACCAGTTTGGAGAACCATTTCATTACCAGGAAAAGGTGAGCCGTCTCTAACATTTTTTTTATGACATGATCTCTGTCCATTCTTGCATCTGGTTGACGTATTCAATAACACTTTTATACGGAGTGGGCTGTTGTTCCCATGCCTCCTTGGCTACATTCAACAGCCTGCGAGGATGTCTGCCATATAGCAGTTCGAAGGGCGAGAACCTAGTAGAGGCTTGGGGCACCTCTCACACTGCGAACATGAGATGGGACGCAGGAGGAGGTCCCAGTCCCTTCCATCTTTGGACACCACTCTTTTTAACATATTTTTTAAGGTTTGGTTAAACCTCTCTACCAGGCCATCCATTTGTGGATGGTAGATGGACATCCGTAACTGTTTTATGTGCAGCAACTTGCACAATTCCATCATGACCTTGGACATGAATGGGGTACCTTGGTCCGTCAAAACCTCTTTGGGTAGTCCTATGCAGTAAAACATCTCTAACTCTTTAGCTATGAGCTTGGCCAATGTATGCCGCAGTGGCACCACCTCTGGGTACTGGGTAGCGTAGTCTAGGATGACTAGAATGTGTTGGTGCCCTCTATAGCAGACTTTGGTACTGGTCCTATAAGATCCATAACAATTCTTTCAAACAGGACCTCGATGATTGGGCGAGGTACTATGGGGCTGGGGCTAGTTATCTGGCAGGTCAGGCAAGGCTTACAAAATTCTTCCTCCTTTCTAAACACACTGGGCCAGTAAAACCGCTGTAGTATATGGTCCTGTGTTTTCTGCAATCCCAGATGACCCCCGAGAACATGTTGGTGCGCTAGATCTAGTACCAGTTTGCGATAATCCTTGGGCACCACCAACTGTTCCACATTCTCCTCCCGTAATTGGTTGACCCGATACAGCAAATCATGGAGAACCACAAAACGCAGAAATATCGACTTGGCCCCCAGTTGTTGTGGTTCTCTATCGATCATTAACACATTCTCCCATGCTCGGGATAATGTCGGGTCCCTGTGTTGTGCTGTACCAAAATTATCAACTGAGACATTTAAGTCTGCCAATTCAAGGCCCAGCAGCAAGTCCTCCACCTCCCCAACTATCACATTCAATGGGGTTGTTCCCCCTCTCATCCACCGAAGTGGCTGTAACCCCTACCTCTTGCCCTTGGGGCTTCAGTGAAAAGCGCATTGTATCCCACTTGAGCAAGGCCAATCCCTGACTCTTGGGTATGGGTAGGTCTCATAACTGGCCACAGTTCCGGGAAGTCTCTTCCTAATATTAGTTCATAGTGTAGATTTGTGGCGACTGCCACTTCATGAATCCTCCTGCCGGAAACCGTGGTTAAAGACACCAGAGTGGTGGGGTAGTGTTTTAAGTCACCATGTATGCACATTACCTCGACTTTCCAGCCAGTAAACTCAGAGGGTCGCACCAGGGTAGCCCTTTTTGCAAAAGGTGGAATAAAGCATAATACTGGGGTCTCGCGGTCTCGTGGACATACACCCTACCTTATAAATAAACCTGATCAGTCTTTTGCCAGTGTAGGGAGAGGTTGCTGTGTGGAGCAGGGACAGACTGTTAGGGATGCCAAACGCTAACTAATAGTGCCACAAAAGTCCTTTTAAGGACTGGTATGGGTGTGCTATCGATAGGTGTGACTTACTGAGGGGTGTAATATACTTATAATATACTTTCTAATATAGAAAATATATTATAGTGCATTTGTATTGTGCAGAAGTTGTGCGGTTCTGCTGCGATACTGCAGCCACACAGAGTGCCAAACGCTATTGGAACAAATAATTTCTACTGGTTTTATATATCAGTTGCCCCCCCCCCCAAAAAAAAAACTGATTGAAGCAGGGGTTGGGGTATACCAATAATATACTTTCTATATAGTGCATTTACGTAGTGCAGCATTTGTTTGCGGTTTTGCTGCGTTATCGCAGCTACAGTTGGAACAAATCATTTCTACTGGTGTGATTTACCAGTTGCCTTTCCCCAAAAATGATTGAAGCAGGGGTGTTATATACCAATAATATACTTTCTATATAGTGCATTTAGGTAGTGCAACATTTATTTGCGGTTAAGGGTACTTTCTCACTAGCGTTGTTTGAATCCGACGGGCAGTTCCATCGCCGGAACTGCCCGCCGGATCCGGGAAAACTTGTGAAAACGGATTACATTTGAATCCTGATCAGGAATCTGATCACAATGAAAAAATGCATTGGAAAAAACGTATCCGCCATTTATGGACTTTAACTTTTTTTCAAATTTTTCGGGTTTAACATGCAAAAGCCGAATTCGGTTTGACGGAACACACAGCGCCAGATCCGGCATTAATGCAAGTCAATGGGAAAAATGCCGGATCCGGCGTTCAGTCAAAGTGTTCCGGATTTTTTGACCGGGGTTAAAAATGCAACATGCTACGGTTTTCTGAAAAGCCTGATCTGTAAAAAAAGACTAAACTGGATGCATCCTGATGCATCCTGGACGGATTGCTCTCCATTCAGAATGCATGGGGATAAAACTGATCAGTTATTTTCTGGATTTGAGCCCCTAGGACAGAACTCGGCGCCGGAAAAGAAAAATGCTAATGTGAAAGTACCCTAAACTTTGTTACCTCAGCTACAGAGGGTGACAAACACCACACCATTGGAACAAATCATTTCTACTGGTGTGATTTACCAGTTGCCCCCCAAAAAAATTGATTGACACAGGGGTGTTATATACCAATTATATACTTTCTATATAGTGCAGTTGGGTAGTAAAATGAATATCCATTGACCGTGTAATATTCCTCCGGCCACATAATTGCTTGATCTTTTCTGTCCGGTGAATGCCTAATGTTTGGGGCCTCTACTCCAGTAGCCTACAGTAAAATTTGTATCCATTGACCCCATAATGTACCTCGAGCCACATAATTAGAATTGCTTTTATGTCAGGTGAATGCCAAAATTTTAAGGCCCGTACTCCCATTGCCTAAAATAATAGATTTCTAGGCTCAAACAGGACACATTTCAGCGAATTTCCCTTTAAGATGCATAAAAATGTCCCCTGATTAAGATACATATTTTTTTGTTGGAATTTTTGTCATTGATCCCCCTCCAGTATGTGACTGTCCATGTTGTGGGACTATTTGTACACTTCTGAGTATTTGGTGGCTGCAAATATGAGCTGAAGGTTTTTTAGGTTTGCCTGCCATTAAAGTGAATGGGGCCCGCCGCGAACTTGCGGTTTGCGAACATATGTTCGCGTTTGCACACCGTCCCGGACGATGTTCGTCCATTGCTATTTGTATGCCAAAACCAGGAGAGGGTCAAAAATAAGAGAGAAAATGTGATGGAAATATTTGCATCTCTTCTGGTTTTGGACCCACTCTTGCTTTTGGCTTACAGACTACATACTGACCGTGTGAAAGAGGCCTTACAGATGTTCAAAATATAGGATACTTTTTTTTTTTTTTTTCCTGCTGCCAGATCATAAGAACAGCAAAATAAACTTAGATGTGAATATGGCCAAACAGGGACAATAGTGGCCTCATAACAGAGTGAGGATGGGGGTAAGCAGCATTGGCAGTAAAAGTGTCAATAGTGGCCCCATGACAGAGTGGAGGGGGCAGCAGTAGTGGTAGTAACAATGATAATAGTGGCCCCATGGCACAGTGGGTATGGTGGCAGCAGCAGTGGCCTACAGCACAAGATGGTGGCAGATTGCAGTGGTAGCAGAACTCGACATTAGCAGTGTGATAGAAAGGGTCAGTGGTATGCATGTCCTTGTAAAAATGTAACATGTACATATCAGCAGGCCAAGAACCCTCCTTGTAGGAATGCCATTAGAGGCATCAGGCGAGTGGCAACAACAGAATGGTGGCAGCAGCACACAACCAATTTTACACAATATTCTATTGTGGCAGCACACTACAGTATGATTATTAGTGGCAGAATTATCTATTCTGTTGCATCAGGTATCGGCGTCTGGAAATCTTGGTGATCTACATTTATCTTTATGAATGTTAGTCTCTCAACATTTTGGGAGGAAAGGCGAGTTCTCTTATGGGTAACCATGCCCCCCACTGCACTGAACACCCTACTTCTCTTCTGTTGCTTGGGTAGATAAACCACATAGTAGTCTATAAAATTCCTGGGTGTTTATGTCTTCCTCTTCGTCCTCATCCTTTCCTCTGCCAGTTTATCCTCCTCAGGGCTCAGATGGCTTTGAGATGTAGGTGCCACGTCTTCTGTCCCCTTCACAATCATATTTCTGAGCATCAACTCCAGGATGTGAAGGAGTTCAATGGCATAATTAATTCTGTAGTTCTGCGAAAACGTCACTTGTTGTCACATATAGTGTTGGGTGCAAATATTCGAATCGCGAATATCACCACTTTGAGAATTTACAAAGATTTAGAATATAGTGCTATATATTCGTATTCGCGAATATTCTATTTTTTTTTTCATCTGAACCCATGATCCCTCCCTGCTTCTTGCTTGTGGGCCAATAAGAAGGCTGCAATGTCTTTGTCTAAGCTTAGCAACATCCCTAGCAACCAATAGGAAAGTTTCCTAGCCCTTACTATGTAAGAACCTCCCCAGCAGCCATTTTCTGCAGTTTTTTTTGCAGTTCTCAGAGAGACTGCAGTGTCATTGCTGTGCTCAGTGCTTTGCTGTGTCATTACATTAGATACTTAGCGTATATATATATATATATATATATATATATAATGCAGATAGTTATATATGATACAGATAGTTAGTGGGAGAGAGACAGTGTAGGTTAGATTGTGATATAGTGTAGCTGATAGGTTCTGCTGTCCATACATATATGCTACAGACATAGTGCTGTGACAAGTTCACAATAATACTTAGTGCACCAATCAGTAATATGTAGTCAGACCTGCTAAAATGTCAAGTGAAAGTTGCACGCATTGTGCCAAAATATGCGCATTATTAATTGCCGATTTGCGCAATCGCAAATATATTGGAGCACTCGATCTGCATATAAAGCTATTGTAATGTTCTGACGTGCCAACGATTTTCTCCAGTCTCAGAAAACTTCTAGCAGCTTGAAAAATGTAGCAAAAGTGACCCAAGTCTGTATTGTGCGTACAATACGTGCATATTACATTGGCGATTTTCGCAATCAAGAAAATAATGGCAAAATCTCAAATTTGTGAATTTATGACAAATATTCACAAAATATTGCGAAATCGAATATTGCCCTGCTGCTCATCACTAGTCACTAGTGTTGAGCACGAATATTCCAAAAGCAAATTTTTATGTCGAATATTACCACATCACAGAATTCGTGAATATTTTGAATATAGTGCTATTTATTCGTTATATTGAATATTTCTTCATTTTTTCCATCTGAACACTGAAAATATTCTAAAAAATAAATATATAGCACTATATTCAATATAATTCTATATATTCATATTTTTAAAAATTAGTATTTATTTTTTCCATCTAAAGTGAATACTGAAGACTGTTCACTTCAGATGGAAAAAATAACGAATATTCTAAAATACGAATATATAGCACTATATTATTTATAGTGCGACAGAATTTATTTGTTTTTTAGAATATTTATCATTTTTTTTCCATTTGAAGTCATGATTCCTCCCTGCTTAAGTTACTTGTGGCCCAATGAGTCATTGGCCTACAGGCAAGAAGCAGAGAGGAATCATGTGTTCAGATGGAAAAAATAACTAATATTCTAAAAACGAATATATAGCATTATATTCTATAGTGCTACATATTCGTTTTTGACCCACGCCTGTATTGATCGCGTAATATTCGCATATTACGCGATCATTGCTCTGCCGATTTTTCGAGTAAAAAAAAGAATGTAGAATATAACGAATATTCGAATTCGCAAATATTCAACAAAATATTAGCAAAATATCACAAATTCAAATATGACCACTGCGGCTCATCTCTACTAGTCACATGAGCTGCCACTGGCTAAAGTGGAAGTTACATCGGGGAGTATACTTCACCGGGAGAAATCGTTGACGTGGACATGGAGCGTGGAGCTGTGTAATTTAACCGTTATTTAGGTGCCTGAAAGGATCGCTTCCTTCTCTAAGACCACCTTGGTTTGAGTCTCACTCTGGATCCAGGGAGATATATTTCTCAGTGTTGCATACAAATGACACGCACAAGAAGGTAGCTGAGAAATACTCTGGTTTATTGCACCTGAAGCATCGCCTTTCATAGACAGTTAAGACATACGTGGCTAAATTAGAACAAAAGACTCCATACCCTCCCCTATCATAAAAACAGGAATGTGGCTGTACACATTAGGACACAGATACGTAACTTATCTAGACAAGATAGATGCTGATGCATGCAAAAATGGAGAATCGCAGTTTCCCTTAAATGCTTCTTTTTCAGCTTTTCTTTTTTTCTCTCTATACTTAGCAAGGTACTGCTGGTATCCTTCGAGGGAGTGTTCATCAGCGGTCCCAGGGATTTCAAATACCTGAATGTCTTTTCAGTTCCACCGATAGGTCTCCTAATTTTTGTATTGCAAAAGTGACTTTTCCATCGGGACCTGTGTTATTAGGTATGAAGGTGCAACATGAAGTGGAATCTGTGTGTACTTTACACACTCCTCCCTTTTCAGCAAGCATCATGTCCAATACCATTCTATTCTGGAAAGTCATAATAGAGTCTGCTTGTAATTGTTCTGCTACCCCCTGGAGGGCGTCTTTGGTATAGTTCACAAATCTCTGTTGGTTATAATAGATGTAGTTAATCCAATCTAGATTTTTGGTGCTAGTGATCATTGGGATTATGGACTTGATCCCTGGCCTTGAACTCATCTGGAACCCCTCTTGGGACCCCTATTGTGTCAATATACACATGTGGATTAAAGCTACCCTTTGGAAGGGAGCGACGGGTGCGTGTGTGGATATAAGTGGGTTCCATTTCTACCTCAGTGAAGATATGGAGGTTCATGATTGCTTTGACGAGGGCACATTGTCCTTTCCAGGTGAATAGGGAATGCATGGTCTCCCCTCTTTGCAGATTAATCCGGATTTCGGATTCTTCTGAAATACTGGATAACACCAATCCTCCAACTCTGCGAGCAGAGCTTTGGAGGTCCACTATCATCTGTGTCTCCTCAAGGGAAGGTGGTGCTAGGAGGGACAGTTGGAGGGTGGCTGGAGTCTGGAGGGCCGCATTCTTTGCTACTCTATCTGCAAGTGCGCTACCTTTGGAAACATGATCCTTGACCCCAGTGTGTGCCATGCAATGCACTATGGCCAATTCTGAAGGTAGTTGGATGGCTTCAATCAATTCAGTGATTAGTTGTGAGTGTGAGATATGCTTGCCATCTGCTGCTGTGTATCCTCTTCGTTGCTAGATGACCCCATGATCCCATACTACCCCATGGGCGTATCTACTGTCCGTGTATATTGTGACAGGTCTATCTTTGTGTAATTGGCAGGCACGGGTAAGGGCAATCAGTTCTGCTGCTTGTGCGGACTAATAGGGGATGGGTTTTGCCTCCAGTACAATATCAAGTAGCATGACAATGGCATAACCTGCATGAAAGGTATTGTCATTAGGTCTGCTGCAAGATCCATCAACAAAAACTTCAGGTGCTCCTGATATTGGTACGGATGAGAGATCTAACCTAGGTGAGGTCTCATAAGTAATGGAGTGAGTGCAGTCATGAGGCTCGGGTAATTTATCTTGTTCACTTTTGAGACCTAGGAGAGCGTTGAGAATGGGCGCGGGGCCTGCAGTTTGGGCTGCATAATGTATTTCAAGTGAAGGGTTACTGAGAAGCAGGGTCTCATATCCTGATAACCGCTGAGCAGTCATGTGTTGGGTGTGTACGCCTTTGAGGAGGCCCAAAACATCATGAGTTGTGTGTAATACGGTGTGGTGACCAAGGGTCAGAGTGGTGGCTATTTCTACAACCATTGCACGCGATGCCAGTAACAGAAGGCATGCCGGCATTCCTTGTACGGTGACAGGCATCACCTTTGAGAAAAAAGCACATGGGTGCAGCTTACCTCCGTAGTACTGGGTCAGAACCCCTGCCATGGTTTTACAGTTGTCTCGTGCAAAGACATGGAATGACAGTTTGTAGTCAGGGAGGCCTAGATCAGGACTTGACATTAAAGAACATTTTAAGTAATCAAATGCATTTCAGTGGACCATCTTACAAGATCTGACATTTCAAAATGTGTGGCTTGCCTCAGAATATTGTCCTAGTAGGAGCAGTCAGGGATCCATTGTCTGCAGTAGCCAATCATACCAAGGAAGGATAGCAATTCCTTCTTGGTCTGCGGGGTGACCAGGCCCGCTACAGACTGGATTCTTCCTGGACTGATTCTCCTTTCTCCCTGTGTGAGGATAAAGCCCAAATATTCAACTTGCTTTTCATATCATTGCATTTTCTTTAGTGACACTTTGTGCCCACATAACAACAACTATTGTAGTAAAGACAATCCATCTGCTCTGTTTGCCTCCTCTGACATACTACATAGTAACAAATCATCCACGTATTGCAGGAGGACGGTGTAACGGTCGCGTACACACACACAGGGGGAGGGAAGTGACCACTGCGCTCCACCCTTACCCCTGGCCCTGCCTACTTGCCTCGCGAGTCCTAATGACAGGGGACAACTGGACGGCAATCCCTAGCTTGCAATAAGTGCAGGGATGACAGACAAACAACAGAACGTGAACGGACCGAGTCAATACCAGGAAAGCTACAAAGTACAAATGGAGCAAGCAGAGAATAGTCAGGAGAAACCGGGGTCATAAATACCAGGAGAGTCTTGAAGCACCAAAGGAGTCAGCAGAGGATCGTCAGGAGGAGGCCGAGGTCAGAATACCAGAAGAGCAGCAAAGTACACAAGGAGCAGGCAGAGGATCGTCCGGAATTCAGCAGGAGGCAAGTATTCCAGGAAAGACACAATCGCAGGTGGAACCTAAATAACAGGCAATCTGTGCCCAGCAGATTGCCTGTTTTAAATAGGGAGCTAGAGGGGTCATGTGACGTGGCCAGTGTCAAATGATTCCTCACAGACTACACAGCCGAGCACCGAGTGATCAGCTCGGTGCTCAGCCCTAAAACCATTAGCATGAATGCAGATAGATGCACACATAGGATTATCAGGAGCGCGAGTGACGTTGGATGCACTGATGATGCGCGCACACTCCGGACGTGCCCGCCTCCTAGATGGCGCTGTGACAGTACCCCCCCCCTTTTACGCGGGGCCACCGGACCCAAGCTTCTCGGGATGATCCTCATGAAATTTCTTAACCAGTCTAGGGGCATGAACCTCCCTAGCTGGTACTCAAGATCTCTCCTCAGGTCCATAGCCCTTCCAGTGCACCAGATACTGCAAGGAATTACGCACTCTCCTGACATCCACAATTTTAGATACCACATACTCCACAGAATCCTTGACCAGAACAGGCAGAGGTGCGGCTTGTGACGGTACAACAGGTTTGATGTATTTTTTTTGTAGGGACTTGTGAAATACATTGTGAATGTGGAACGAGTCGGGAAATTCTAACCTAAATGATACAGGATTAATCACCTCTACGATTTGTACGGCCCTATAAAGCGAGGAGCAAACTTTCTTGAAGCAACTTTGAGTGAAAGATTTTTAGAGGACAACCACACCTTATCACCCACCTGAAAGTTCACCCCCGTGGAACGTCTCCTATTGGCCTTGACTCTTTGAGTATCTTGAGCCTTTTCCAGGTTCGATTGAACCCGAGCCCATACTTGCACAGTTTTGAGGAGATCTCATCCGCCTCTGGATTACACGAGGAGATGGATGACCCAGAAAGAAAATGAGGATGAAAGCCATAGTTACAAAAAAGGAGAGACCCCAGCAGAGGAATTAACATGGTTATTCAGAGTAAACTCAGCTAACGGAAGGTTATTTGCCCACAGCTGTTGATCATCTGCAACATATGCCCTGAGAAAGAAAAACTTGGACACAAACTGCACACCCCTGTCAGATACAATATTTTCTGGAATGTCATGTAAATGTACAATTTGTTCCACAAACAAAGATGCTAGGGTCTTCGCACTCGAGAGTTTAGGCAGGGGAATAAAGTGAGCCATTTTGCTGAATCTATCGACCACTACCCAAACCACCAGAATGATCTAGAAACCAGCTCTTTAGTGCCCTCAATGCCGGGATGTCCCCAAAAAACAGTCATGACACTCACACAGCAGTTGGAGACTAAACTGTACGGGCACAAACAACTTATCTGTAGGAGTGGATGGCGGAGCTAGGTGTTGTTCAGCCTTGACAAGAGTCATGATATCCTGAGACAAGGCTGCTATGAAGACCTTAGCTGGTAAAATGGTTTCAGGTGGAGTCTCTGTAGGCTGGTACGCACAGAAACTCTGAGAGAGTGCGTCGGCCTTCACGTTTCTACTTCCAGGTCTGAAAGTTATGGAAAGATTAAAGTGAGTAAAAAACAATGCCCATCTAGCCTGACGTGGATTTAACCTTTTAGCAGACTCGAGAAACATTAGGTTTTTATGATCGGTAACAACAGTAACACAATTTTCTGCCCCCTCAAGAAAATGTCTCCATTCTTTAAATGCCCACTTAAAGGGCTTCTGTCAGCCCACTAAACCCTTTTTTTTTCTTTTTCCGTTAATATTAATCCCTACACTGCAAGCTCCCTGTACATATGCTAAATATTCATTTTCGTTCAGTAGATATTGTTAAAAATCAAGTTTTATAATATGTAAATTACCTTGCTACCAGCAAGTAGGGCGGCTACTTGCTGGTAGCAGCCACATCCTCCTCTCATCATGACGCCCCCTCCGCCGTTTGATTGACAGGGCCAGGGAACGGGTTCGTTCTCTGCTGGCCCTGTTCTAATTCAAAATATCGCGCCTGCGCCGTACCTTTCTTTAATCGGTGCAGGCGCACTGAGAGGCGGCCTCTCTCCCGGCCGCTCCATCCTCAATGCGCCTGCGCCGGGTGTGGATGTGATGTCATCGGCGCAGGCGCACTGAGAGGCGGCCGCTCTGTCGGCGCAGGCGCATCTACACCCGGCGCAGGCGCATTGAGGATGGAGCGGCCGGGAGAGAGGCCACCTCTCAGTGCGCCTGCACCGATTAAAGAAAGGTACGGCGCAGGCGCGATATTTTGAATTCGAACAGGGCCAGCAGAGAACGAACCCGTTCCCTGGCCCTGTCAATCAAACGGCGGAGGGGGCGTCATGATGAGAGGAGGATGCGGCTGCTACCAGCAAGTAGCCGCCCTACTTGCTGGTAGCAAGGTAATTTACATATTATAAAACTTAATTTTTAACAATATCTACTGAACGAAAATGAATATTTAGCATATGTACAGGGAGCTTGCAGTGTAGGGATTAATATTAACGGGGAAAAAAAGGTTTAGTGGGCTGACAGAAGCCCTTTAATAACCAGTAACTCCCGATTTCCTATGTCATAATTTCTCTCAGAGGGGGAAAACTTTCTGGAAAAAAAGCACAAGGTCTCAGGTTAGTGAGGGTAGCAGGACCTTGCGAGAGGACTGCTCCTGCTCCGTTTTTAGAAGCATCCACCTCCACGATAAAAGGTTTTTCCTGATCTGGCTGGGTTAGAACGGGAGCGCTACTGAAAGCCTCCTTTTAGGCTTTCCAGATCCGCCCCTTTTTTAGTGAGGTCGGTTAGTGGTCTAGCGATTACCGAGAAATTCTTTATGAACTTACGGTAGTAGGAATCCAAGGAAACGTAAGGCCTTTAAGGATGATGGTCTTACCCATTCCTTAATCGATAAAACCTTGCTAGGATCCATCTTTATGGCGTGGGGAGTCATAACATGTCCGAGAAATATAATCTCCTGCACCCCCAAAACACATTTTTCCTGTTTAGCAGATAATTGGTTCTCTCTCAACACCTCCAACACCTGCCTAACAAGAAACGCATGACTCTTAAAATCAGGGGAAAATATCAAAATGTCGTTGAGATATACAATAACAAATTTTCCCAAGAACTCTCCAAGAATATTGTTCATGACATTTTGGAACACAGCCGGGGCATTGCTAAGTCCAAAAGGCATAACGAGATATTCAAAGTGACCAGCTGGGGTATTGAATGCTGTTTTCCATTTGTCCCCCTCCTTGATTCGGATTAAATTGTATGCTCCTCTTAAATCAATCTTGGAAAACTAGGCCGCCCCTAATACCTGGTTAAATAAATCCGGAATCAATGGGAGGGAGTAAGTATTCCAGATAGTGATCTCATTTAATTTCCGGTAATCTATACAGAAAAAAACAGCCCCCATAGGAGAAACCGAGGGTCTAATGTGCCCCTTAATGAGACTCTCCTTAATGTAATCCTCCATGGCCTCACGTTCAGGTTTGGAAAGATTGTAAATACGCCCCTTAGGAAACCTTGCCCCCTTCTCCAGGACTATGGCACAATCATAAGGTCTATAGGGAGGAAGAGCCTCAGTTGACGACAACGAGAACACATCAGCATACTCCTTTATGACTGCGGGTAATACCTCAGACTCCACAGAGAACCCAACCCGTATTCTAGACAAACACGAGCTGCACTCAGATCCCCAACTCACCAGTTCCCCTCTGGTCCAATCAATCGTGTAATTGGAGCCACGGCATCCCCAATACCACCTCGACTAGTAAAATCTCTAGGACTAACAGGGAACATTTCTCTAAGTGGCACACTCCCACAGCTAAGGAAATCTCTGAGGTACATGACCTCACAGTACCCCCCACCAGGGGAGTGGAGTCGATGGCCATGATATGGATGGGCATAGGTAAAACTAAAATTGTAATACCCTGTCTAGTAGCATACCCCTGGTCAATAAATCTGGCCTCTGAGCCCAAATCTATAAAGGCCTGACCCGACAACTTATTAGAACCCAGAGAAATGGTTATAGGAACTAAAAGCTTACTCTTAGTAACAGGGAGTACCTGGTTCCTTGGTGGTCTTGTCTTGGAAGCCTTATCAGAAAGGATCCTCTTTGAACACTGATTAATCCAATGGTCAGGATCTCCACAGTAGAAACAGATCCCACATCTGCGGCGCTGATCCCCTCTGGTCATCCCAATTTGCATAGATTCTTCAGAGGAGACCTCAACACCACTCCTGGTGCAACCATCAGACTGGACCAGTACCTGAGAAGAGAACTGTCGTTCCTGTTGTCTTTCTCTCATACGTCGGTCGAGTCGGATTGCTAGGGTCATAGTCTCCTCAAGAGTCTCAGGGAGCTGATAACTCACTAGTAGGTCTTTTAGATTATCAGATAGGCCTGACCTGAATTGACACTTAAGAGCTGGTTCATTCCACCCTGAGGGAACACACCACCTTCTAAATTGGGTGCAATACTCCTCCACAGAGAGGTTGCCTTGAACCAATGCTTTTAGCGCAGTTTCGGCTACCAGGGCCCTGTCTGGTTCATCATGCAGGGTACCCAGAGCCTGAAAAAACCTTTCTCTCATGGTTAAACAACTAGCATCAGGGGGTAAAGAAAAGGCCCACTCCTGGGGATCCCCCTGTAAGCACGTAATAACAATGCCCACCCGTTGGCTTTCCAACCCGGAAGACAAGGGGCATAAACTAAAATACAATTTACAGCTCTCCTTAAAGGAGTGAAACTTCCTCAAAACTCCAGAGAAGGGCTCTGGAAGCTTGAACGGTGGCTCCATATGAGGGCTCAGGTTCAGACCAGAGGCCTGAGGAGCAGCAGCGTCTTGTCCTATTTCTAGGGAAAGAATCTTCTCCCCTAGCTCCTGCAACCTCTGCGTCTGGTTTGACACATGCTCAGTCAGGGTCACTAGAGGATTCATGGTACAGTGGTTTCAGTAGGTCTGTTATTCTGTAACGGTCGCGTACATACACACACAGGGGGGAGGGAAGTGACCACTGCGCTCCACCCTTACCCCTGGCCCTGCCTACTTGCCTCGCAAGTCCTAATGACAGGGGACAACTGGACGGCAATCCCTAGCTTGCAATAAGTGCAGGGATGACAGACAAACAGCAGAACGTGAACGGACCGAGTCAATAAAAGGAAAGCTACAAAGTAAGAATGGAGCAAGCAGAGAATAGTCAGGAGAAGCCGGGGTCATAAATACCAGGGGAGTCGTGAAGCACCAAAGGAGTCAGCAGAGGAGCGTCAGGAGGAGGCCAGGGTCAGAATACCAAGAGAGCAGCAAAGTACACAAGGAGCAGGCAGAGGATCGTCAGGAATTCAGCAGAAGGTAAGTATGCCAGGAAAGACCCAATCGCAGGTGGAACCTAAATAACAGGCAATCTGTGGCCAGCAGATTGCCTGTTTAAATAGGGAGCTAGAGGGGTCATGTGACGTGGCCAGCATCACATGACTCCACACAGACTAAACAGCCGAGCACCGAGTGATCAGCTCGGTGCTCAGCCCTAAAACCATTAGCATAATAAATGCAGATAGATGCACATATAGTATTATCAGGAGCGCGGGTGACGCTGGATGCACTGATGATGCGCGTGCACTCCGGACGTGCCCGCCTCCTAGATAGCGCCGTGATAGACGGAACCTTGGGGAGGGTGCCATGGTTTTAAAGTGGCTTGGAGGACAATGCTGTACACAACAGGTGAATAAGCATACCCCTGTGGCATTCTGCACCAGGTCAGCTGCCGCCCCTCAAAGGAAAAAGCTAAAAGTAGTCTGGTCTGCTTGTCAACAGGAATGGAGAGGGCGGCAATTGTTCAGGTCTATCACACTAAAAAAGGCAGCGTCTGCAGGTATGGACGAGAGGAGCTGTTATGTCTGGTACTATTGGTGCAATGAGGTTATTAATGGCCCTAAGGTCCTGCACAAACCTGACAGTTCCATCTGTTTTGGCCATGGGGTTAATGGGGGTGCAGTATGGGGATACTGTATCCTCCAATATGCCCTTTTTTAGGAACTGTTCCACTATTGGTTTAATACCTTCCAGTTTTTCTTTGGATAACGGGTATTGTTTCTGATAGACTGGGGCTGCTCCTATCTTTAGAGTAGCCTGATATGGTGTACAGTCAATGAAATCATAGTCACCTTGTGACCAGAGTTGTGGGTCTAACCGTGTCAATTCTGAAGGCGTGTTTGTAAGGCTCAACAAGAAATGAGATTTGGTGATTGGTATCATATCTGACCGGACGTATACCTTGAGACGAAGTTTGAAAAACAAGTCACGTCCCAGAAAGCTCACAGGGCAGTCAGGTATAATCTCCATCTGGTGTTTGTAATGGTATAGGATCTGTTTGGTAGGTTTTGGTGAGTATTCCATTTATACCCATTGAAGGATCAGACTTTCTGAGGGGCCCCTTGTAGAGATCCCTACACAGAACAGTTGTGGTAGCACCGCTATCTACCATAAACCCAACTTTTCGGCCCCCCACTCTGAGGACAATTATGGGTGATTCTTTCCAATGGTTCGTGATCTGTGTAAAAGTGGGAATACCGTCGTCCGAGCAACATCAATATTGCTGTTGCCAGTTCCAATCAATGGGGAACCTGGGCCCTTGAGGGCCTTGACTCTGGGTCTGGTTGGTTTAATTCTGTGGCGTTGGTTGGGACGGCCCTTGGGGCGATTTTACCCTTCTAGGATATGGGCATTGACGAGCCCAGTGCCCTTCCTGTCCACAGTTATAGCAACTGTTTCTATCATTCCTGGAGGGGTTACCCTGTTGTTGTTGGGCCTGATTTTGTTGTGGAAGCCTATTCTGTGTTTTCTGCCACTGTGAGGAATTATTCTGCCTTCTATTTGTGTTTCTCGCTCCCTGAAAATTGTGTAGTGATTTTCTTTACTTCACCCTGCTGCTTCCTTTTCATATAGATGTATCTCAAAGTCTGCAATGTTATCTGATGTCCAAGTGGAGACATTTTGTTTGACTGTGGGAATTAGACCGGGAAGGAGATTGTTGATAAACGTAGAAATGAGCAAACTGTCATTGTTTACGAATTGGAGGCCGGTCTCTTGGGTCCAGCAGTCCTTGAACTTCCAAAAATCAGGCACAGTCTCATTGACCTTTTGTTTGCATGCTGCAGCTATCGGGAGGGATGATCTTTGTTTAAAAACCTCCAACATGTGTTGATTTAGCCTTGTGGCACTATGTTGGGTTTAGGACAATGTTTAATTATCCTGTTAATGTCTTCTATGGGCTTTTTTATTAATTGATCACCTATATGAAAGGGAAGTGACTTGTTGTTGCTTCTTCCCTTTTCACCTCTTTCCCGCTCCTAAGAATTGTAGGACCAAGATCTATGGTTGATCCTGTAGACCCTTCTCCTTCATCATTAATGTGTGCATCGGGAAGAGTGGCACTGAGGGGGTCAACATAGTTGCTCTGGTCGGGTGCCAAAGTTGCTAAGGGTAACGTGGATTGACCAGGCGGCGGTCTCACCGTCACCGGGGGATTTAGAGGTGCTCTGACTCTATTTATTACATGATGGGCAGCCATAACTTCTAAATCTTCTTCATTAAGGGATGGATACATCTTAGACTTTGGGTGGTTATCCCTGACATTTGAGGCTGTGGCCGCATGATAGGGCGGTGGTGGAAGGGGAGGTTCTCGGGGGTCTCCCTGTTTCCTGAGATCCTGTTCTAATTCATATTTCTTTGTTTTATCAGAGAAACGTTTAGGTCTTTTAACACTCTTTCCCTTCCTGTCATACCAATGTGGGGCTATCTCTATCCATTGTTCTCCTCCCTTTTGCGCGTATGACATATTCCACGGTGGATCGGGGTCAAAATATGCCCAGGCGTCCTTATCGCCTAGGCACAATCCCTTAACCATATCCATATGAAATGGGCTATTATCCCTGTCCCTAGAAAATGGGCTACAGCTCTCCATGAACTCTGTCCACCCGGCTATATTGTCCACCCAAGGGTTTATCAGGTAGTAATTTGTGGGACTGACTCAGGCAACATATTGTTTACAGGTCTCTCCTACATTAGGAGGTGGATATTAAGTTTTATATTTGCCGCCACCCATACTTCTTAATTCAGCAAAAACACAACACAACAATGAATCACCGTTAGTTACTTCCGTACACTTACACCCGGACAGTATCTTCACACAAACCGATATTCTTAATGCTCTATAATATCTTATCTTCTAAAAGAGGGTCAACCCAAGGTAGGTCAAGTCTCCCTGAGACTTGTACCCCTGGCACTATGTAATTTGTCAACAATTACTAACACAATGATCTCACTGAGACCCTGTGACGTGTCCCTGACACGTGTAAGACTTACGGATCGAGACGTGGCCAGTGCCCTCGGTTCGGAAGATAGACAAACTAGTGTATATTCTTACTGGACATGAGGATGACCCTCTCGATCCCGGATGAGCCCCCAGCTGAAAGGATCGCTTCCTTCTCTAAGACCACCTTGGTTTGAGTTTCACTCTGGATCCAGGGAGATATATTTCTTAGTGTTGCATACAAATGACACGCACAAGAAGGTAGCTGAGAAATACTCAGGTTTATTGCACCTGAAGCATCGCCTTTCATAGACAGTTAAGACATACGTGGCTAAATTATAACAAAAAATTCCATACCCTCCCCTAGCAAAAACAGGAATGTGGCTGTACATATTAGGACACAGATACGTAACTTATCTAGAGAAGATAGATGCTGATACATGCAAAAATGGAGAATAACAGTTGCCCTTCAGTGCCCACCTTGTTTAATAGATAAGCAATTCCATTAGGTCATGATTCTCATATTGGGATGAATAAACAGTGCAATATAACCATTATAGTGGTTAAATAAATATTACAAGAAAAAGTATGGTATCAGCGCAGGAATAAAAGAACACATGGGGTAAAATCGAGCATTAGTAATAAGTACCTGTTGTAGTCGGGTGTGGGTTGGAGTTGTTCCTAATCGGTTCGATCTTCACGGTGCTTGACAGTGCAAGATGGATAGCAAGTGTTTCTGCTCAACTTCAAAAATCGCGCGCGCTGCTCCGGCCGGCAGCTGGCGCGTGCACGAAGGAGCGTGATGGTGAGGGAATCCGAAAAGCGTAGCGTGTGACGTCACAGCTATAGTACGGATACTTCCAAGGACCAAAAGACCAATCCTACGTGTTTCGAAGTCAGCGGACTTCTTCGGCAGGGACAATTGTTACAATCAGTCCTGTGGAGTAAATAGGCTTCCGGTTCCCATGGTAACTGCTAAACATTCCAGCTCTGCGATTCTAGATCTGTGTTTCAAGGAGCTATGAGGTATGTGCCAATGGTTCAGGGATTCCATTTCCCTATCTGAGGGAAATCTGGTATTTAGGCTGTTAAGGGTATTTTATTATAATTATTATTTAAAAAGCAAATAGTTCAATATCTTGGTTTAAACCCCTTGGGGCTAAACTGTTCAGTCGGAAAATCCACTTACTCTCACAACGTGACATGTGTTGTATACAATCTCCACCTCTTATGTTAGGTTTAACCTTTTCAATACCCCCAAATGTAGAGCCAGAAAAAGAGCCCCCGTGAAATTCAGTGTAGTGGCGGGACAAAGGGTGTCCGTCATACTTTTTATATGTTATTTAGATGTTCACCCAATCTGATTTTTAATTCCCGTTTGGTTCTCCCTACATAGAGTTTCTGGCAAGGACATTTAATGAAGTATATTACTCCCCTAGTACTACAGGAGATATGTTGATTAATTTGGTCGGTATGATGGGTGCTACCTATCTCTGTAATAGGGTATTTAATTAAACCGGATTTTGTCCTCTTGCAATGTTTGCATAATTTACAGGGAAAGAAACCTCTCTGTCCTATTTGGCTGTTTTTTTTTAGGATGGCTAGATGATTTACACGAGGGGGCTATCATATTAGCTAGGTTCGAAGCCTTCTTGAAGATGAATGTTGGATATGCCGGGATTTTCTCCCCTATCATTTTGTCCTGGCATAACATTTCCCAGTGCTTTTTAACAATCTTTATCAGGATAAAAGATCCTTCACTATATGTTGAGATGAAAGGGATTTTAATGAGGGTATTAGTTGAATCAGTCCCCTCACTCATTTGTTTTTTCTCTTTTTTCTCTCTGGCATCCTGCAGGAGTGTGTTTCGGTCAACTTCTCTGATCTGTTCCACAATTATTTTTAGGTTTTTACTATCATAACCTTTTCCCATAAATGTATTATTTAGCTCCCTAGTTTGCTCTTCAAAATGAGTGATCTCTGAGCAATTTCAGCAAATCCTAATATATTGGCTTCGAGGGATGTTTGTAAGCCAGATGGGCAGGTGGCAGCTGTTCAATGGGATAAAACTATTGCAGTCGGTCGGTTTATGATATGTTTTTGTTTGAATAGTTCCTTCTTTAATAAATATTGTTAAATCTAAAAAGTTAAATTGTTCCCTACTGTAATGTGGCGTAACACTCAAATAAAATAAATTTTTATTTAGATCATTTAAACATTTCTCAAGTTCTGCTTCCCCATCTTTCCAAATAAAAACAATATTGTCAATAAATCGTTTCCAGAGGACCAGACCAGCACCAAATCCGCCACAGGGGAAGATGGCTGACTCCTCCCATCGACCCATGTATAGATTTGCGAAACTTGGTGCGAATCTGGTCCCCATCGCTGTACCCCATGTCTGCAGATAAAAATCATGATTATATTTAAAATAATTATGGGTAAGAATAAACGTAATACAGTCCCCAATAAAGGTGATTAGATTTTTTTGGCATTTTACCACCTTTTTCCAAGAAGTATTCACTTGCAGATCTTCCTTTTGAGTTTTCTATAACAGTGTACAAGGAGGTGACATCTAGAGTGCCCAGAATATAATTACCGTATCTTTCCATTAAATATTTTCCAATAATTGTAAGATATGTTTTGTGTCTTTAAGTTAAGCAGGGAGTTTTTGTACGTGACTTTGTAGTAGGGTATCGACATATTTTGATAGATTCGCTGTCAGACTGTTGATGCCCAAAATAATCAGGCGTCCAGGGGGTTTGGTTTGATGTTTATGAATTTTAGGCAGGGAATAAAAAATTGGGATTTTTGGGCATTGGTTATTCATATATACTGCCTCTTCGGTGTTCAATATACCTTTTGATTTTCCCTTTTTTATTAATTGGTTCAATTGAATCTTGTAGTTATTAGTAGGATCCAAGTCCAATTTTTAGTATGTTTTTCTTTCTCACTAAGGAGTCTGATAGATTCGTTATGGTAGGACTCCTCATCTAAAATGACTATTCCCCCCCCCCCCCTTTGTCCGCAGGTCTAATAACTATGTCATTGTTGGTTTGAAGTGAGCGGATAGCCTTTAGCTCTTCTGGTGATAAATTTTGCGTGCCTCTGCGTTTTTTATTTGGGTTTATCTTGCGCAAGTCGCATAGCACTAGGCTCTGGAATGCTGTGAAGGCATTAGAATATTCGCACAAAGGGTTAAAGTGAGACTTTGGTTTGAGTCCTGTGTGTGTAAAGGGGTTTCTGTCATAACGTTCAGACTAGTAACACTGGTATATGTGATATCTGTTGATGACACTGGTGGTTCCTCAGTTATGTTAAAGTTCTCAGTGTCGTTATTTATTTTATTTTTATATTTGTCTTTTTATATTTTGTTTTTGTCTCATTAAGGTTAGTTACATTTTTTGAATTTTTTGGGGTTTTAAAATTTTTTGAGTAATGGTTCAGGTAGGTAGTGTCTTTTCTTTTCAGAAAGAATATTTTTAAAGCAAGGCTTCTTAAAAACTTTTACCCCTATAAAAGCATTAAATGGGCAGAATTTAGAGGTGGGCGCAAATTTAAGACCCTTCTCCAGGAGGTCAAGCTCATTCTTTTTGAGAATATAGCTACTTAAATTGTGAATGCCGTGTCTCTCAGTTATACAAACAGTGGCTTTTTTCTTTTTAGTTAGTCCTTTCCCGCTGGACCCTCTTTTGGTCTTTTTCTGGATGGTCGTGCCTGAAAAAAATCCTTTTTTACTAATTCTTTAGTTACAGTTTTTTGGGGCGTTTTATGTGGTATTACCTTAGGACGTTTAGAAGGATTTTGGTTACCGCACTGTAGCTCATATTTCTATCCAAAGTTCCAGAGGTCGTGGCGTGTGGGCGGTCTGTAGGAGTGTGGAGATCCATGATCTCTACATCAGCCGTCAGAGGTGTGGGTACGTAATTGTTTGGGTCCTCACTGAGTGTTTCCAAAATTTCATATCGATTGCTAGTGTATATTGAGCCAATCATTTTCATTGGTTGTATTATTATTGTAGGAGACAACGACTGGGGAATAGTGGAATTTAGTGTACTGGTTGTTGTTGCACATTTTTGTGTGGGTATTAGGGTGCCTATTTCTTTTATGTTAGAGTGTTCACTAGGGGGATCTTCATGAATGGAGAAGTCACTATAACTGGTGTTTTCACACACGGTATTGTCTACAGTATTGTAATGGGTAATATCTGATTCGGAATCTCCTATATTGTGGTCTATAGCATTTACAGGTGTTGTTAGATCTCTTTCAAATTTATTTGTCTTTCTGTTAATAATTTCATTTTCCTTTGTTTTTATCCGTATTTTGATGGATCTCGAGATCCTAATTATTTATTCATAGTTTTTATATGGTTTGAGGTTGTCAAATAGTTCCATTATTTCTTTATTGATTTTAATTAGTCCCAGTCGTCGTTTTTCTATGATAAATAATACAGTTTTTTGGAGAATTCATGGAATAATGAGTTCCATTCTTCCATCATTTCGGGAGCACCTAAGTCACTTGTCAGTGTTTTATGGACCCGTAGTCCTTTTGTACAGTGTTCATTTTAGGACATTGTCAGATATTATAGTCAAGTATCAAAATAATGCCAATGTAACACCTGACCCTGACACCTGACCCTGACACCTGACCCTGACCCTGACCCTGACCCTGACACCTGACCCTGACACCTGACCCTGACACCTGACCCCTGACATTTTTGTTCATCTATGTGATGTAGAATACAAAACCACAGTAAAGCTAAAATGTTTTGTGATACTGACAACTGAAGGACGTCAGATATCAGCGTCACACATCATTTAAATTTGCCTCTTATCTAGCGCATAATAAAATGTAAACATTTTTGGGAGGCTGAACTCAGAAAGCCGGGACATGGGGCAGCAGCATTACAACTGAGCTACCAGCTTGCCTGGCAGAGTTATAAGCTCAGCAATAGACAGTGTGATTTAGCAGACAAATACATAGTTTATCTCTAACTCGTTCTCACTTTGACCCTGACCTATGAACTATGAAGAGCATAAGTCAAACTCAGATATGAGAGTCAGGTGTCAGGGTCAGGTGTCAGGGTCAGAGTCAGGTGTCAGGGTCAGGTGTTACATTGGCATTATTTTGATACTTGACTATGATATCTGACCATGTCCTAAAATGAACACTGTACTTTTGGTATAGTGTCATGTTCTAGGTATTTCTCCAAGGATGCCATCTCCCATAGGTCTCTCATCTCGGTAATTAAAAGTCTTTCTAGTTTTTTAATGTCTAACAGAGCTTCCTCTGTTACTTTTATGCTGTTCTACATTCTCAATCGATAATTTGGGTTTGTTAAAGAATGATTGAACAAATTAAATTTGATCCTGACGGTCATCCCACAGTTCACTCATCTGTAGTGGGGGAAAGTGCAAGATATTGATCTTAGTAACAGTATTTAATGCTCACCTAATGGAAAATGGGGAAAGGGAAAAAAGGATACGTCCGACTGGGGTGGATGTAAGGCGGTGCAGTGATATGCTGCAGGATACAAATAGCAGCTATAAATTAGTAGGTATAAAAGTTAATGATTGTATCCGCGCTGTCAAATGAGTATTTTCTCTGTGTACAACAGTGCACAAAGCCGCTGCTAGATACCTAAAGAGATCGGTTGCCTCGATTCTCAAAGTTAAATAAATATTACAAGAAAAAGTATGGTATCAGCGCAGAAATAAAAGAACACATGGGGTAAAATCAAGCATCAGTAATAAGTACCTGTTGTAGTCGGGTGTGGGTTGGAGTTGTTCCTAATTGATTCGATCTTCACGGTGCTTGACAGCTTATATTAAGCTGTGTAATATAACTGTCAGTGGGGTGTCCACATTGACATTGAATAACTTATTTTACATATAAAGTTACTATTACCATACATGTATGTCTAACAAAGAGGTGCCAGAGCCCTCCAAAGAAACGGCCAGTGGCAAAAAGCAGCAGGAACGCATGATTGGGAAGCAGCAGCCGCAGCAACAGGCTAGCGCTGCCAGTGTCACCCAGCAGTCGTTTTTTTTTCATGACCAATTCTGCTGTCCTGGAATGGTTGACTCAGTTTTCAACATAATCTGAACTGACTACACTTTGTTGGCATGGCAAAGGAACAAGCTGTGTGGCCTCCCCTGTCTTGAACCTGCCACTTTCCTTTTCTGCTCCTTTTGCCAGGCAAGTGAGGCATGACACCGACTCTGCTCTGCGTTTTAGTGAGGAAGATATTACTGAGGACAGTCAGCAGCTACTACCCAGCACAGATTTGGAGGAGAGGTCCGCTGTTTCCTCTTGTAGATGTGGAAGTAGCGATGATGATAATTGCATGGGAGCAGGTGTTGAGAGCAGTCAGGGACGGGGCCATGACTGCCATGATAAGTCAAAAGCAGACAGTAGTGGATGATGTTGTACCCAATCACGTGTGAGCCGGGGCAGGGGGATTCATCATCATCATGAGGGCCGAGGGTGGCAGCAGGCCCGTGAGACATCAATAGGGTGGTAATGTTCCGATAAGCCAGCAGGGTGGAAGCAATGTGAGATCTGGAGCCAAACATGCCCGGGGTAGAACGTCTGACACTCAGGAGCCTACCTGTCCGCAAACAACCAGCGGTCACGGCTTCATATAGGCAGTGGCAGGCAGTCAGCAATGAGTTGTGGGGGTAAAATGCCCACCAGTGTGGGAATTGTTCATCAAGTCACTTGAGAATGTCACCATGGCTGTATGTAGGATCTGCGGGCAGAAGGCGAAGCACAGCCAGGGTGCCAATGTTGGTACCACAGCTCTATATCAACACCTGGAGCGTCACCATAAAGTGGTGCTAATGGAGTGGTTTAGCTTGACGCATCTCCCAGCAGCCCTCACCTCTTCTCTGGCGGTCAGGGACCAACCACTTCAGCAGAAGGGAACTGTATTTCCTTCCCATCGTCTACTAGTCTTGAGGCTCCTCCTCCTACTCCTCATCACATGTTTCGCCAGCATTTGATCACCGAAGCAACAAAGAGACAACAGTATGTGTGCACTCATCCAACAGTGCAGAAGCTGAGCATGCTCCTGGCCAAGTTTCCTGACTCTCGAATTTCAGAGAACCGATGGCTTGTGCTAAGCCAAGGTGGAGAGTCCCAAGCCGTCACTAATTCTCTTAAAAAGCTGTACTAGCTCTGCATACGTACGTATAGCAGAAGGTGGGCCAATCCTTGAGCCTTTCAGTGTCTGGAACAGTTCTGCAGTGTTGTAACTATGGTTAAAGGGCTATTCCCATCACATACAATGGGGGCTGTTCTGTCTCAGCATTGGTTGTACCTGCCACAAGCTTCTTTTAGACTCAATGAATAAAGACTCCAGAGGTATTTTCCAATGCTTCTTTATGCTTCAAGGTAGCGAGGGTATAAACATAGAGGCTTTTTCATAGGTAAATTTCCAATGAAGTTACACAGCTCCCACACTTTGCAGTCTCTTCATAACTATACAAAATGAATTTAGAGCAGGAAATGGAGGGGGGGGGGGAGCAAACAACTAGCCAGAAACAGCAGGGGTGTAAGGTTGATACCAAATAATATAGCAACATAACGTGTATTAACAACTGCTAGACAGTAAAAGCTGCGTGGCAGCACACTCCCTGCCTGGTATTGTGAGATACCACTACATAATTATTTTCCTTTTAACATACTATTAACATTGCATACAGTAAAACGCTATCTAGCCTTCTGAAGTCCATAAGCTAGCTATATTATAGGTTTTGAGTGACTCCCTCACATAACGCTGGATCAGAATTTTTGAAAGCAGGCATAATTAGGACTGTCTCAGTGACTGTGTTCTGGTTCTGATGAATTGTCAGGTAGGTTGATACACTGCTCCAAATTAGATATATATGTGCATGCACTGCGAGAGAAATAACACTGACACTCTAGATAAGGTCAAAGCATAACTCTAATTTATTCCTCAGCAAGGAATGTGGTGAGCACCTCATGGGTAAGGCGTGAAGAACTTACATCAAGCAACATTGAATCCAGTATGCACCTTGCCATCCCAATCATGCGTTCCCATGCTCCACCCATGTGTGAAGAGTGTGGTTGGTTGAATTTCCACACGCAGCCTTTATCACTGAAATAATTTCCAACTTGTCGGTCTATCTGTAACTCTCTACAAGCACCAATAAAGTTAGTTCCACAATCCGATCTCAACATCTTCACGGGACTTCTTAGTGCAAGAAATCTCCTTAGAGCATTGATAAAACTCGAAGCGTCCATTGACTCGATTACTTCGATGTACAGCTCATACACTTACGCGAGTGAACATTACAGCCCATCTTTTGCTGTTGACTTGACCACCACGGGTTCTTCTAGCCGTTACTGTCCATGGTCCAAATATATTGATTCCGACATATGCAAAGGGTGTATCTTCACTCAGTCTGTTTGCGGGTAGGCCAGCCATCTGTTGATACTGCAGTCTACCTCTTAACTTCTGACATTTGACACAGTTTGTGAATGATCGTGGCTATTTGTCTTTTCGCTCCAACTATCCAGAACCCTGCAACTCTGGTTGGACCTTCTGTGTAGTGTCTTCCTTGGTGTCTGACTCTCTCATGGTAATGCCGGATAATCAAAGTTGCCAAATGGTGGCTTCTTGGTACTATCAAGGGGTTCTGTTCTCTTCTTAGCAGGTTTGACTTATTCAGCCGTCCAGTGACTCGAAGCATGCCCTCATTGTCGATTACTGGGTTTAGTGTGAATAGTGGGCTACCCTTTGCCTCTCAGGCACTTAATCTCTTCTGCAAAGACTTCTTCTTGCACACGACGAATGACGAATAACTCTGCCTTTTCATACTCTAACGCATTAGGTGACTCCTTGCAGGTGTGCCATCCATGACAAGACGATGTCTGATTAGACCTGTGGAAAGTCTGGTGAAGACTACAACAAGATTGAGTCATATTGCACAATCTTTTCCAAGAAGAGGAAAGTTCAAAATGTCTCACCTCCAAGTTTCTTCTTGAGCAGATGTTGGAACTCAATGTTATTACTTTAGGGCGGATTTCTGAATCAGTATCTGGATCCACCAGGTGGAAATCGATATCTTCTTCTGAGTTTGTAGAAGACTGGTCCGTTAAAAACTCGGGTCCTGAAAACCAAATGGTTTGCGTGCGAACTGCTGGCACTGACCTCATAGCCATGTCTGCGGGATTCAAACCAGTCAGGACATAGTTGCATTGTTCAGGTCTACTGATTTTCCTTATTCGTTCTACCCTGTTAGCCACATACACATAGAACCTACTTACACTGTTGCATATGTAGACAAGTACGGCCTTGCTGTCAGTGTAGTACATAACCTGATCAATTTCAGTGTCCATTTTATTTTGCATGAATTCTGAGACTTTAACAGCTAGGGTTGAGCCACACAATTCTATGATCTTGAGATAAGCCACTGTCACAAGTTGGAGGTCCCAGGAGAGACCTCCGCGTCGTCAAGCAATAAACAAACAGAAATCAGGTACAGACACAACAGAGTTTATTGTACAAACAGAATCCAAGGAGGGAAACATAGGGAAATAGAAAGCTCTATGTACCGTCTGCACAGTGGGAGGAAAACCCCCACTGCGCCACTGTCTAGTAATACTCCAGAGGGGCGTGACTAAGCAACTCCTGGTATTCACTAGGGCCCCAGATGGTAGAGTTAGGCTTTGCTGCAGGGAGTTGCCAGGGTCCACCCTGGAGCGTGAACTAGACAGTGACAACAGGAGCAAACGGACAACAGGTACCAGAAGGTACCGATGGTACATAGGCAAACATAACAAACAGGCAAATACAAGCAGGGCAACTAAAAACACAAGCAGAAGTTCATAGCAAGGAAATAGGAGTGACAATGAGCAGAGAAGGACTAGCTCCACCAGTAGTAAACTGCATGGCCTTGCCTATGGCACTCTGCTGGAAGGCACGCTGCAGCAAGGGCTTGCTGAACAGAGACATATGAATACAAACTAGGTGACTAAAACATAACTGGCATAACAGATAACAAAACACAGGAAAGAGGACGGGAATAAACAAGTAGGAAACCCACAGAGCACAGACAGACACGGATCCCATGGGTCAGCAGCATGGGAGAGTGAGTACAAACTAGGAGCAGGACAAGACAACACACACCAGGAGAACTGACACAGAACTGAGGAAACCTCAGCCTTATATACAGGTTCCATGGGTTCAGCAGAGAGGCCACACCCATGGAGCAGAAAGAGGATTAACTCCTAATAGGCACACAGAGGAGTTAACCCATAAAGAACCACAAACACACAGGAACGGAGCTGCAGCGAGAGCATAGACAGAAGGTCACAGCCAGAGGTAACGACTGTGACAGCCACAGCCGCTATCGCCTCGGTAGATGCATCACAAAATATGTGAATCTCTTTACTCAGACTTCTTGAAATTGAAGTGGATGAATAGCAGCGTGGGATATTAAGTTCTTCCAGTACTTTCATGGAGTTTCTCCAATTTAGGCAGTAAGTCTACTGGCATCCCAATCTGTCACTCTCTCAGTAAGCTGGCAAAGTATGGATCTCGCTTGGACGGTAACTGTAGTCACGAAGCCTAGGGGATCGTAAAGGCTATTAACAGTTGACAGGACTCCTCGTCTGGTGAATGGCTTCTTGACTTCAGAGACCTGAAAGGTGAATGTGTCTGAAGTTACATTCCAGAGGAGACCGAGACTCCTTTGCGTGGGTAGGGCATCTACTCCCAAGTCCAAATCCTTCAAATCCTAAGCATGATCTTCTGGATTGAAAGCCCTCATTACTTCACTGCTATTAGATGCGATCTTATGAAGCCTTAAGTTAGAAGTCAACAGGAGCTGTTGAGTTCTTTTTATCAGATTGACTTCAGGTGTTGAGAAGGATTTCAGGCCATCATCTACATAGAAATCTGTCTCAATGTATTGCCTGGTGTCAGATCCGAATTCCCTTTTGCCTTCCTGAACTGTTCTCAGTCCATAAGTTGCTATGGCAGGAGATGGACTATTGCCAAAGACATGGACTCTCATGCGATAATCTATCACCCGGTCATTAATGTCATTGTTACGGTGCCACAAGAATCTGAGATAATTTCTGTGGTCTTTGACTATGAAGCAGTGGAACATCTGTTGCATGTCAGCTGTCACGACAATGGGTTCCTTCCTGAACTGCATCAACACTCCTACAAGGCTGTTTGTTAGATTTGGACAAGTTAGAAGAATGTTTTTTAAAGAGGTTCCCTTGAACTGAGCGCTTGAGTCAAAGACTATTCTGATTTGCCCCGGTTTACGAGGATGGTAGACTCCAAAGGATGAAAGGTACCAGCATTCTTCACCTTCCTTAAGGTATGGTGCTGGCTCAGCATGATGATTATCTAGAATCTTCTGCATGGTCAGAATCAATATATTTGGAAAGTGCTCTTGCATCTTAGGCTTGCTACATAGAGTTCTTTTAAGTGAATCAAATCTGGTTAAAGCCTGTTCTCGATTGTTAGGGAGAGTAAGCCTTGGTATTCGGAAGGGTAATGGAGCTACCCAACTGTTGGAGTTGTCCTTGAAGTACTCTTCAGTCATAATCTTGATGAACTCCTCGTCTTCGACCTAAGGGACAATCTTGTTGTCATCACAAGTCGTCTGGTACACTGAATCACCAAGGTCCTTGTGAGAAGTGAGCTTGTTGGTAATACCTTGGAGTGCTTGATATGGAACTTCAGATTTGAAATCAAGTCTTTCCTTCACGTGATGGACATTTCATTCATCGATAGGTACATGATCCCTCCACATTAGTTTTGTAGGAAGCTACATCCAAGAGCTTGTGAGATTGATCTAAACAGACTTCTCCTATTATCATTCATCCAAGGTCAAATTTCTGGGCATAAGGAGAATCATCTGTACTGTTACATAACTCTCTTATTTCATGAACTCTAGGAATGTCTCTCTCTAAAAGAATATAGATCCTTGTTAAGTGGTGGAATGTAGTTAGCAATATGGCTCAAATGAGGGTGATGACATGCAACCTCAGGTGTGGGGATTTCTTCTCTGTTTGGTAGCTGATCACATTCGATTCGATTTGGAAGAGGAAACTCTATGTTTTCATATTCTGATGCCACTATGAAGCCATGGGCTCTTCTTCCAGAAGTATTGACCTTTCCTGCGCATGTCTGCAAGGTATAGGACCAGGTCTCTCCATGAATATTGAAAAAGTCAAAGAATTCTGTACTTGCCAATGAGCGATTGCTCTGATCGTTGAGTATGGCATACATTTTTATGGCATTTTGTGGACAACCTTCAGGGAAAACTCTTACGAGGCATATCTTGCTGCAAGACTTGCGATGAAGCCCTTCTCCACACACCTGTGTACACCTTGTGGTTATGGGGTTAGTATATTGCTCAGTACTCTCCCTGCCATCATCTGATGTAGTCTTGGGGTTGCTACTGGGTGAATGTTTCCTTTTGAACAGGTCTAAATGAAGAGCATCCACATGCTTGGCACTGTTACACAGGGAATGATCGGAGGATGCGCAACACTGAAACAGATATTATGTTCTTTGAGAAATGTCTTGCGTTCTTCGATAGGCTTGCCCTTAAATGCATGACATTTGAAAAGAGAATGTGGCGCATTATGAATGGGACACTGTTGACAAGATTGCTTGCCTTGGTACCTTGTAATTGAATGTCTGTAGCCAAGATGTTAAATGCGATTGCGGATGCCTTAAGTCCTTGAATTTACTGTTGGTAGCAATACCCCTTGAAGTAGTTAAAGGAAGGGTGGTTGTATCTGGATACATGAAGCTTGGGTCATTCTTAGATCTTGCAATCTTCCTCACAAACTCTGAAAAATAAGAAAAAGGGGGGGGGGGGACATGATGTTAATACTTATACTTTGATCTTAAGCTTGTCCACATTCCCTGGAGATGACTAGGCAACTTTGTTACAATAGGATTTATGCCCGAGCAGTGTCTAAATAACTAAGACGTGGCAAACTAGGATCTGACTTAGCAAGTTCAAGTTCATGAAGAAGGTCACCTAACTCTCTAAGCTTATGATTATCCTTAAAAGAGATCTTAGGAAAGTATTTTAGTCTCTGGAATAAGGCTGATTCAATTACTTCGGGGCTCCCATAGTCTTGTTCCAGATGTTCCCATGCAGCATCAAGGCCTGCTTCAAAGTTATAAATGTAAACGGATTTTAGTCTCTTTCTTGTTCTGAAGATTGACGCCCCAACCACTTTATAAGTAAGTCAAGTTCTGCTTGAGGTTCAATGTCCAAATTATTGGTTACCACCTTAAATGTAGATCTCCAAATCCTATACTTCTCTGGGCAGTCATCGAATCTAGGCAGTCCAGTAGTAAACTCTCGTCGAATCATATACTTGCTGAACTCTGCAATGTCAATGCTTTTGGTTTTTACAGCCATAGGTGATACTGATGGTGCACCATCTTGGATCATGGTTGGTATCTGATGCTGGCTGGTAGGTGGAGAGAAAGGTATTGCAGATGGGTTCAATCCAGGTAAGGGTCTGGCGTCTAAAGATCTCTGTGTATTTGAAGTTGAAGAGAGCTGTATCACAGGAGGTATAGAGTCCATTCCGTAGTCTTCTGCTGTGCCCTTGTAATCTCTATTCACATAGGGTTATGGTGGCACATGAGCTGTATAGGTCGGTACACTTGATTTTGTGGCATGCTGTAGTTGTGGAGTGTCTCTGTTGGTAGGTGTGTTTAGTTGACCAGCCTGCTTTGGCAACATGTTGCCTTCTGATTGACTTGCTGGATTATTATGAGAAGAATCTCTAACTGTAGGTGGGACTGTATCGTCATGGTTTTGGGTTAAGACAAACTGTAGGGTCCTTTCAACCGGGTCTTGACAAGCAGCCAAGCTGAGACAAGATGCTCCTTCTTCTTCCATTAGGGCTTGTTCAAAGACAGATAATTCCACTAAGGCTACTTCCTTTTCTCTATTCTTCTGAAGGATTTCTAGCTGAGCCTCTGTTTCTGCTTGTATTCTTGCTTGAATGCATTTAGCTTCTGCTTCCTTGCATTTAGCTTCTGTTTTCTTGCATTTAGCTTCTGTCTTGAAGGCTGCTTCTCTTTTAGAGCAGGTGGCATGAACCTGGGCTACTGCAACTTTTTGGGCGAGCTTTGAGTATCTGGTCGCTCAGTGTTGACCTTACAGAGCAGGACCGCAATGACTTAGAAGATTTATGATAAGAGCGGCAGGTCTAGATGACTTTCCTGAGTGTCTGGAAGAAGCAGATATACAGGATGTAGTTTCATATAGCTGTGCTAATCTGCCCTCTATCTGAGCCTTTGCTTTAAGATATGTGCTATGTCTCTGCTGGTCAGTAGAAGTAAAGTCCTTTCATTCTAGTGAAGCTTCCTCTATATTGGAATGTGACAAAAGTGAATAGTACTTTTCAGAAAGTCTTTTATAATTCTCAAATGCCTTCTTAACCCTTGAGAGAGCAGTGTTCAATTGCTCAAAATGGTTGCTAGTTTCATTAGTGGTGTTTATACAACTTAAAGTTTTCTCCCATAATGCAGTCAGGTTACTAGATGTTTCTTCCTTACTTGCTTCATAAGCCTCCCTTGCCTTCAAGGATGGATGCGGGGCTCTAACCGGATGAGCAGAATGAAGCAAGGTGTCTACTTTATCTTGATTAATTGCAGGTAACTCATAAGTGTGATCTCTGTTAAACATAATGACAAGTGCTGTAGTTTTGGTGTCTTGTTGGAAATCTGCCAAAGCTCAGTACTGATGGAAGTGTTTTAAAAGCAGGCTGAGCTGGGGAGCAGAATGTTTGCAATGAGCCAGCTAGAGCTGCAGCATGTCTCAAACTGGATTGCTCAGCTCAGTGTACAGAGAAACACAGTTCACAATCACTTTTTGAAGGCAGGCATATACAGTTATTTCAATAGATTCAGGTATTGAATTCACAACCCAAACAGCTTGACAATGAGTCCTTGGGACTCAGCTTGACAATGAGTCCTAGATATAGCAATGATACACAGTCCTTGCACAGTTCAGAAGGTACTTATGGCTTACCAAGAAAGGCAAAACTTGTATAAGCTGGTATTACTAGAGAAAATAGACCCACAGCGCAGTCCAGCAATCCCTGGCACTGTAGGGTAGAATTCAGCAGGTAGCTGTGTTCTAATGCAGAGTAATGCTTCTGATGACTGTAGCAGTAACACAAGGCATTGACTTTCAGTGCACAGTATGAAGATGAATTCCTGTCTTAGGGCCTTTGTTCTTCACACCAGGCAAATGGTTACTCACTGTTCTGAAGTTGCAGAGATAGCCATGTGATGGATTCTTCAAAAAATGTACTGTTCTGTCTCGGCATTGGTTGTACCTGCCACAAGCTTCTTTTAGACCCAGTCTGTAAGGATGTGTGCAGCAGGTTGAATGATCACCTTAACAGATAGTTTACTCAATGAATAAAGACTCCAGAGGTGTTTTCCAATGCCTCTTTTATGCTTCAAGGTAGCAAGGGTATAAACAGAGGCTTTTTCATAGGTAAATTTCCAATGAAGTTACACAGCTCCGACACTCTGCAGTCTCTTTATAACAACTATACAAAATGGAGTTAGAGCAGGAAATAGAGGGTGGGAGCAACCAACTAGACAGAAACAGCAGGGGTGTGATACCAATAATGATACCAAATAATATAGTAACATAACATGTACAGTCCTGGCCAAACATTTTGAGAATGACACAAATATTAGTTTTCACAAAGTTTGCTGCTAAACTGCTTTTAGATCGTTGTTTCTGTGATGTAGTGAAATATAATTACACGCACTTCATACGTTTCAAAGGCTTTTATCGACAATTACATGACATTTATGCAAAGAGTCAGTATTTGCAGTGTTGGCCCTTCTTTTTCAGGACCTCTGCAATTCGACTGGGCATGCTCTCAGTCAACTTCTGGGCCAATTCCTGACTGATAGCAACCCATTCTTTCATAATCCCTTCTTGGAGTTTGTCAGAATTAGTGCGTTTTTGTTTGTCCACCCACTTCTTGAGGATTGACCACAAGTTCTCAATGGGATTAAGATATGGGGAGTTTCCAGGCCATGGACCCAAAATGTCAACGTTTTGGTCCCCAAGCCACTTAGTTATCACTTTTGCCTTATGGCACAGTGCTCCATCGTGCTGGAAAATGCATTGTTCTTCACCAAACAGATTTTGGATTGTTGGAAGAAGTTGCTGTTGGAGGGTGTTTTGGTACAGTTCTTTATTCATGGCTGTGTTTTGGGGCAAAATTGTGAGTGAGTCCACTCCCTTGGATGAGAAGCAACCCCACACATGAATTGTCTCAGGATGCTTTACTGTTGGCATGACACAGGACTGATGGTAGCACTTTTCTTCTCCGAACAAGCCTTTTTCCTCCAGCCCCAAATAATCGGAAAGAGGCTTCATCGGAGAATATGACTTTGCCCCAGTCCTCAGCAGTCCATTCACCATATTTTATGCAGAAGATCAATCTGTCCCCGATGTATTTTTTGGAGAGAAGTGGCTTCTTTGCTGCCTTTCTTGACACCAGGCCATCTTCCAAAAGTCTTCGCCTCACTGTGCGTGCAGATGCACTCACACCTGCCTGCTGCCATTCCTGAGCAAGCTCTGCACTGGTGGCACTCCGATCCCTCAGCTGAATCCTCTTTAGGAGACGATCCTGGCGCTTGCTAGACTTTCTTGGACGCCCTGAAGCCGCCTTAACAAGAATTGAACCTCTTTCCTTGAAGTTCTTGATGATCCTATAAATTGTTGATTGAGGTGCAATCTTAATAGCCACAATATTTGCAGGTCACCATGGTTAACAATGGAATAACAATGATTTCAAGCATCACCCTCCTTTTAACAGGTCAAGTCTGCCATTTTAACCCAACCAGCATGACATAATGATCTCCAGTAGAGTTGAGCGAAAACCTGGATGTTCGGGTTCGAGAAGTTCGGCCGAACATCCCGGAAATGTTCCCGATCCGAACTTCGTCCCGAACCCGAACCCCATTGAAGTCAATGGGGACCCGAACTTTTCGGCACTAAAAAGGCTGTAAAACAGCCCAGGAAAGAGCTAGAGGGCTGCAAAAGGCAGCAACATGTAGGTAAATCCCCTGCAAACAAATGTGGATAGGGAAATGAATTAAAATAAAAATTAAATAAATAAAAATTAACCAAAATCAATTGGAGAGAGGTCCCATAGCAGAGAATCTGGCTTCACGTCACCCACCACTGTAAGAGTCCATTTTCATAAATTTAGGCCCAGCACCCAGGCAGAGGAGAGAGGTCCCGTAACAGAGAATCTGGCTTCATGTCAGCAGAGAATTAGTCTGCATGTCATAGCAGAGAATGAGGCTTCACGTCAGCCACCACTGCAACAGTCCATTGGCATATATTTAGGCCCAGCACCCAGGCAGAGGAGGGAGGTCCCGTAACAGAGAATCTGTCTTCATGTCAGCAGAGAATCAGTCTGCATGTCATAGCAGAGAATGAGGCTTCACGTCGGCCACCACTGCAACAGTCCATTGGCATATATTTAGGCCCAGCACACACACAGGCAGAGGAGAGAGGTCCCGTAACAGAGAATCTGTCTTCATGTCAGCAGAGAATTAGTCTGCATGTCATAGCAGAGAATGAGGCTTCACGTCAGCCACCACTGCAACAGTCCATTGGCATATATTTAGGCCCAGCACACACACAGGCAGAGGAGAGAGGTCCCGTAACAGACAATCTGGCTTCATGTCAGCAGAGAATCATTCTGCATGTCATAGCAGAGAATCAGGCTTCACGTCACCCAACATTGGAACAGTCCATTGGCATATATTTAGGCCCCGGCACCCAGACACAGGAGAGGTTCATTCAACTTTGGGTAGCCTCGCAATATAATGGTAAAATGAAAATAAAAATAGGATTGAATGAGGAAGTGCCCTAGAGTCCAATAATATATGGTTAAGGGGAGGTAGTTAATGTCTAATCTGGACAACGGACGGACAGATCCTGTGGGATCCATGCCTGGTTCATTTTTATGAACGTCAGCTTGTCCACATTGGCTGTAGACAGGCGGCTGCGTTTGTCTGTAATGACGCCCCCTGCCGTGCTGAATACACGTTCAGACAAAACGCTGGCCGCCGGGCAGGCCAGCACCTCCAAGGCATAAAAGGCTAGCTCTGGCCACGTGGACAATTTAGAGACCCAGAAGTTGAATGGGGCCGAACCATCAGTCAGTACGTGGAGGGGTGTGCACACGTACTGTTCCACCATGTTAGTGAAATGTTGCCTCCTGCTAACACATTGCGTATCAGGTGGTGGTGCAGTTAGCTGTGGCGTGTTGACAAAAGTTTTCCACATCTCTGCCATGCTAACCCTGCCCTCAAAGGAGCTGGCATTGACACAGCTGCCTTGGCGACCTCTTCCTCCTCTTCTGCCTTGGCCTTGGGCTTCCACTTGTTCCCCTGTGACATTTGGGAATGCTCTCAGTAGCGCGTCTACCAACGTGCGCTTGTACTCGCGCATCTTCCTATCACGCTCCAGTGCAGGAAGTAAGGTGGGCACATTGTCTTTGCAGCGTGGATCCAGCAGGGTGGCAACCCAGTAGTCCGCACAGGTTAAAATGTGGGCAACTCTGCTGTCGTTGCGCAGGCACTGCAGCATGTAGTCGCTCATGTGTGCCAGGCTGCCCAGGGGTAAGGACAAGCTGTCCTCTGTGGGAGGCGTATCGTCATCGTCCTGCCTTTCCCCCCAGCCACGCACCAGTGATGTACCCGAGCTGCGTTGGGTGCCACCCCGCTGTGACCATGCTTCATCCTCATCCTCCTCCACCTCCTCCTCATCCTCGTCCTCCTTGTCCTCCAGTAGTGGGCCCTGTCTGGCCACATTTGTACCTGGCCTCTGCTGTTGCCATAAACCTCCCTCTGAGTCACTTCGAAGAGACTGGCCTGAAAGTGCTAAAAATGACCCCTCTTCCTCCTCCTCCTCCTCCTCCTCCTCCTGGGCCACCTCCTCTTGCATCATCGCCCTAAGTGTTTTCTCAAGGAGACATAGAAGTGGTATTGTAACGCTGATAACGGCGTCATCGCCACTGGCCATGTTGGTGGAGTACTCGAAACAGCGCAACAGGGCACACAGGTCTCGCATGGAGGCCCAGTCATTGGTGGTGAAGTGGTGCTGTTCTGTAGTGCGACTGACCCGTGCGTGCTGCAGCTGAAACTCCACTATGGCCTGCTGCTGCTCGCACAGTCTGTCCAGCATGTGCAAGGTGGAGTTCCACCTGGTGGGCACGTCGCATATGAGGCGGTGAGCGGGAAGGCCGAAGTTACGCTGTAGCGCAGACAGGCGAGCAGCAGCAGGATGTGAACGCCGGAAGCGCGAACAGACGGCCCGCACTTTATGCAGCAGCTCTGACATGTCGGGGTAGTTGTGAATGAACTTCTGCACCACCAAATTCAGCACATGCGCCAAGCAAGGGATGTGCGTCAAATTGGCTAGTCCCAGAGCTGCAACGAGATTTCGCCCATTATCGCACACCACCAGGCCGGGCTTGAGGCTCACCGGCAGCAACCACTCGTCGGTCTGTTGTTCTATACCCCGCCACAACTCCTGTGCGGTGTGGGGCCTGTCCCCCAAACATATGAGTTTCAGAATGGCCTGCTGACGTTTACCCCGGGCTGTGCTGAAGTTGGTGGTGAAGGTGTGTGGCTGACTGGATGAGCAGGTGGAAGAAGAGGATGAGGAAGCCGAGAAGGAGGAGGTGGCAACAGGAGGCAAAGAATGTTGCCCTGCGATCCTTGGCGGCGGAAGGACGTGCGCCAAACAGCTCTCCGCCTGGGGCCCAGCTGCCACTACATTTACCCAGTGTGCAGTTAGGGAGATATAGCGTCCCTGGCCGTGCTTACTGGTCCACGTATCTGTGGTTAGGTGGACCTTGCCACAGATGGCGTTGCGCAGTGCACACTTGATTTTATCGGATACTTGGTTGTGCAGGGAAGGCACGGCTCTCTTGGAGAAGTAGTGCCGGCTGGGAGCAACATACTGTGGGACAGCAAGCGACATGAGCTGTTTGAAGCTGTCTGTGTCCACCAGCCTAAATGACAGCATTTCATAGGCCAGTAGTTTAGAAATGCTGGCATTCAGGGCCAGGGATCGAGGGTGGCTAGGTGGGAATTTACGCTTTCTCTCAAATGTTTGTTAGATGGAGAGCTGAACGCTGCCGTGTGACATGGTTGAGACGCTTGGTGACGGAGGTGGTGGTGGTGGTGTTGGTGGTACATCCCCTGTTTGCTGGGCGGCAGGTGCCAACGTTCCTCCAGAGGCGGAGGAAGAGGCCGAGGCGGCAGCAGCAGAAGAGGCCGAGGCGGCAGCAGCAGAAGAGGTAGCAGGGGGAGCCTGAGTGACTTCCTTGGTTTTAAGGTGTTTACTCCACTGCAGTTCATGCTTTGCATGCAGGTGCCTGGTCATGCAGGTTGTGCTCAGGTTCAGAACGTTAATGCCTCGCTTAAGGCTCTGATGGCACAGCGTGCAAACCACTCGGGTCTTGTCGTCAGCACATTGTTTGAAGAAGTGCCATGCCAGGGAACTCCTTGAAGCTGCCTTTGGGGTGCTCGGTCCCAGATGGAGGCGGGCAGTAGCAGGCGGAGTCTCTTGGCGGCGGGTGTTCTGCTTTTGCCCACTGCTCCCTCTTTTGCTACGCTGTTGGCTCAGTCTCACCACTGCCTCTTCCTCCGAACTGTGAAAGTCAGTGGCACGACCTTCATTCCATGTGGGGTCTAGGACCTCATCATCCCCTGCATCGTCTTCCACCCAGTCTTGATCCCTGACCTCCTGTTCAGTCTGCACACTGCAGAAAGACGCAGCAGTTGGCACCTGTGTTTCGTCATCATCAGAGACATGCTGAGGTGGTATTCCCATGTCCTCATCATCAGGAAACATAAGTGGTTGTGCGTCAGTGCATTCTATATCTTTCACCGCTGGGGAAGGGCTAGGTGGATGCCCTTGGGAAACCCTGCCAGCGGAGTCTTCAAACAGCATAAGAGACTGCTGCATAACTTGAGGCTGAGACAGTTTCCCTGGTATGCATGGGGGTGATGTGACAGACTGATGGGGTTGGTTTTCAGGCGCCATCTGTGCGCTTTCTGCAGAAGACTGGGTGGGAGATAATGTGAACGTGCTGGATCCACTGTCGACCACCCAATTGACTAATGCCTGTACCTGCTCAGGCCTTACCATCCTTAGAACGGCATTGGGCCCCACCATATATCGCTGTAAATTCTGGCGGCTACTGGGACCTGAGGTAGTTGGTACACTAGGACGTGTGGATGTGGCAGAACGGCCACGTCCTCTCCCAGCACCAGAGGGTCCACTAACACCACCACGACCATGTCCACGTCCGCGTCCCTTACTAGATGTTTTTCTCATTGTTATGGTTCACCACAACAACAAAAATATTATTTGGCCCAATGTATTGTATTCAAATTCAGCGGGATATAAATTTGAGGCCTAGTATTTAGGCGCTGGGTGACCGGTATGGATTTACTAACAGAATTAGACTTGGAAATGCACAGTATCGTGTGTGTGAAGTTATTCTGAATGACCCTATGTGCACCTTGAATATTATGTACCCTTTTAGGGATAGATTTCAAATAGCTCTGATACAGCAGAAACCACTAAATTTTTAAATTGCTAAATTGGGAATTGTATTTCAACCCAGAACAAAAAATGTGCTTTGACGGACACTAAATAACTTTCCCAGCCACAACAGGACAGCGGTAACGAGAGATTTAGCGGGATATAAATTTGAGGCCTAGTATTTAGGCGCTGGGTGACAGGTATGGGTTTCGTGACAGAATTAGACTTGGAAATGCACAGTAGCGGGAGTGTGTGAAGTATTTCTGAATGACCCTATGTGCACCTTGAATATTATATACCCTTTTAGGGATAGATTTCAAATAGCTCTGATATAGCAGAAACCACTAAATTATGAAATTGCTAAATTGGGAATTGTATTTCAACCCAGAACAAAAAATGTGCTTTGATGGACACTAAATAACTTTCCCAGCCACAACAGGACAGCGGTAACGAGAGATTTAGCAGGATATAAATTTGAGGCCTAGTATTTAGGCGCTGGGTGACAGGTATGGGTTTAGTGACAGAATTAGACTTGGAAATACACAGTAGCGGGTGTGTGTGAAGTTATTCTGAATGACCCAATGTGCACCTTGAATATTATATACCCTTTTAGGGATAGATTTCAAATAGCTCTGATATAGCAGAAACCACTAAATTATGAAATTGCTAAATTGGGAATTGTATTTCAACCCAGAACAAAAAATGTGCTTTGACGGACACTAAATAACTTTCCCAGCCACAACAGGACAGCGGTAACGAGAGATTTAGCGGGATATAAATTTGAGGCCTAGTATTTAGGCGCTGGGTGACAGGTATGGGTTTAGTGACAGAATTAGACTTGGAAATGCACAGTAGCGGGTGTGTGTGAAGTTATTCTGAATGACCCTATGTGCACCTTGAATATTATATACCCTTTTAGGGATAGATTTCAAATAGCTCTGATATAGCAGAAACCACTAAATTATGAAATTGCTAAATTGGGAATTGTACTTCAACCCAGAACAAAAAATGTGCTTTGACGGACACTAAATAACTTTCCCAGCCACAACAGGACAGCGGTAACGAGAGATTTAGCGGGATATAAATTTGAGGCCTAGTATTTAGGCGCTGGGTGACCGGTATGGATTTAGTGACAGAATTAGACTGGGATATGGCCAAAAAATAACCACACTATTGCTGGTTAAATGCACTTGGTGACGGGCGCAGCTTGCCCCTGATGTAGTATATGGCCAAAAAATGAACAGACTATTGCTGGTTAAATGCACTTGGTGTCACAGCTTGACCAACCACACTACTGAGGGTTAAATGCACTTGGTGACGGGCGCAGCTTGCCCCTGATGTAGTATATGGCCAAAAAATAAACAGACTATTGCTGGTTAAATGCACTTGGTGTGACAGCTTCACCCTGATGTAGGCTTTAGCCAAAAAAAAAACACACCATTGAGGGTTAAATGCACTTGGTGACAGGCACAGCTTGCCCCTGATTTAGTATATGGCCAAAAAATGAACAGACTATTGCTGGTTAAATGCACTTGGTGTGACAGCTTCACCCTGATGTAGGCTTTAGCCAAAAAACAACCACACCATTGAGGGTTAAATGCACTTGGTGACAGGGGCAGCTTGCCCCTGATTTAGTATATGGCCAAAAAATGAACAGACTATTGCTGGTTAAATGCACTTGGTGTGACAGCTTCACCCTGATGTAGGCTTTAGCCAAAAAACAACCACACCATTGAGGGTTAAATGCACTTGGTCGCAGCTTGGATGCACTTGGTCGCAGCACCGCACAAGACACAAAATGGCCGCCGATCACCCCAGAAAAAAGTGACTGACAAACGGTCTGGGCAGCCTAAAAACAGTGAGTGAGCATTTGAATTTCAGCAGCTCAATGATGCACAGCTGCAGATCGATCGATTAATCAAGTGAAGTCCTTTGGAGGAGTTAATCTGCCTAATCTCGCCCTACTGTCGCATCCGCAACCTCTCCCTACGCTAATCAGAGCAGAGTGACGGGCGGCGCTATGTGACTCCAGCTTAAATAGAGGCTGGGTCACATGGTGCTCTGGCCAATCACAGCCATGCCAATAGTAGGCATGGCTGTGACGGCCTCTTGGGGCAAGTAGTATGACGCTTGTTGATTGGCTGCTTTGCAGCCTTTCAAAAAGCGCCAAGAAAGCGTCACAAAAGCGCCAAGAAAGCGACGAACACCGAACCCGAACCCGGACTTTTACGAAAATGTCCGGGTTCGGGTCCGTGTCACGGACACCCCAAAATTCGGTACGAACCCGAACTATACAGTTCGAGTTCGCTCATCCCTAATCTCCAGCCTTATGCTCGTCAACATTCTCACCTGAGTTAACAAGACGATTACTGAAATGATCTCAGCAGGTCCTTTAATGACAGCAATGAAATGCAGTGGAATGTTCTTTTTGGGATTAGGTTAATTTTCATGGCAAAGAAGGACTATGCAATTCATCTGATCACTCTTCATAACATTCTGGAGTATATGCAAATTGCTATTATAAAAACTTAAGCAGCAACTTTTCCAATTTCCAATATTTATGTAATTCTCAAAACTTTTGGCCACGACTGTAATAACTTCTAGACAGTAAAAGCTGTGTGGCAGCACAGGGGCATATTGCTGATTGTAAACCAAACTGGAAGACATTTTGAAAATGCCCAAGAAACTGTGCATGCGCTTCAGCAACTCTTACCCTGCAACTCTTACGCCCTCCTTGAGCTGAAAAAGGCAGACTAGTGTTCCCCAACATTATTTCACTTGCAACGTTTCTACATGTTGGAACTCCACCCTCTACATGGTGGACCAACGATATGAGCAGAGGAAGCCCATGAGCGATTTATTGATGATGCAGGTGGACAGGGGTACTGCCCTGTGTATCTTTAAAGGGAACCTGTCACCCAAAAATCGTCTATCAAGCTGTTTACAGTACCTTATAGTGCTGTGTCCTCGTTTCTCGATGCACTTTTTCTTCGTTTTGCCGCATGTCTGCTCATTCAGAAATCGTAGTTATATTCAGCTGCTGCCCCGTGCTGCAAGTCAGGCTTGAAGTCACGGGGGCAGCGGCCTCGGCGTCTTCCATGGCCCTCTCCCCGCCCCCTGCCTCTGTGACTGACACCCGAACATCCGAATCCGGGACCGCGCTCAACGGCCGCATGCGCAGTAAAGGGCGGCAGGAGCGCGGTCCCGGCTGCCGCGCGTACTACGGGCCGTCTTACTTTCGCCGCACTGCGCATGCGCCCGACATCCTGTATCAAACGCGCCCGCGCCCGGCATCTGGGCGCGGGCGCGTTTGATACAGGATGTCGGGCGCATGCGCAGTGCGGCGAAAGTAAGACGGCGCGTAGTACGCGCGGCAGCCGGGACCGCGCTCCTGCCGCCCTTTACTGCGCATGCGGCCGTTGAGCGCGGTCCCGGATTCGGATGTTCGGGTGTCAGTCACAGAGGCAGGGGGCGGGGAGAGGGCCATGGAAGACGCCGAGGCCGCTGCCCCCGTGACTTCAAGCCTGACTTGCAGCACGGGGCAGCAGCTGAATATAACTACGATTTCTGAATGAGCAGACATGCGGCAAAACGAAGAAAAAGTGCATCGAGAAACGAGGACACAGCACTATAAGGTACTGTAAACAGCTTGATAGACGATTTTTGGGTGACAGGTTCCCTTTAATGTTAGCCAGTGACAGCTCATGTGTGACACCTGCCGTTTGCTCAGGCCCTTTTGAGGAACTCAGGTGCTGCCACCTGCCTGATGCCACACAACTGCTGTCTCTGCTGCCATCTTCTCTTACTGTTACTGCCACTACTGTTTCCCCCAACCTTCCCACTTTGTGACATGGCCACTGTAGTGAGTGACTCCTTATGCTGTTGCCACCCTCCCCACTGTGTGGCTGGCCCACTATGTTGACTTTTTATGCTGTTGTCAACCTCAACACTATGTTGACGCCTCATGAGGTTGCCACCCTCCTCTCTCTGGCTGGGCCACTAGTGTCCCTTTTTGGCCTTGTTGGCATCACTGTTGATTTTAATTTTCTTGGTGCTTCTGACAGATCAGAAGGGTAAAATAATGATTTGGAAGACAAAAGCAGGAGTGGGTCCAATACACAGAAGACATGCAAATATTCCCATCAAGTGTGATTTCTGTTTTGGACCCACTCCTGTGTTTGTTTGTTTTTTGCCTTACTGACCAAATACTGACCGTGTGAAGTCGGATGCTCAAAAGATAGGATCTGCTTTCTTGGGGTTGTTCTTCTGATGGATTAGAAGAGGGGAAAAATAAACAGTGAAGTCAACACAAACTTATTGCTGACACCCTCTCCACTCTGTCATGGGGCCACTACTTGTATCAACATGTAACAGTACAAGTAAAAGTCCTCTACTCTAGCAGTCTATGTGGAATCAGCCGACGGTATAAAAGGAGACCACTCTTTTACTCTATAGTAGAATCTTGGGCCACTGCACAGTTAAGTACATTACACCTGACGCTAACATTGACTGGTAAGGTTGATTTCACACTTCAGTTATATGGTCAGATCTTGACACGTAACTGACCAAATAAGTGAAGTATTTACTCAGTCTAAGAGTGATGCCTGTCACCTGTCTGCCATATTCACGCACAGTAAGTGTTTCACTACCACAATAGGCTAGCTACATATGTTTCTACAATGCAGAGTGATGTGTGCTGAATTTTGGGGAAAAATTGGGCGAATCATCTGAATCGAATTTTAGAAAAGTTTGCTTATCTCTAACCACCACCATTGCTACTATTACTACTACTATCACCCATAGACAGCTGATCTACTGCCTTTTACACTGCCTGTCTAAAAAAAAAAGGTCACACACTCTAATATTTCTTTGGACTGCCTTTAGCTTTGATTATGGCATGCATTCACTGTGGCATTGTTTTGAGATGCTTCTGCAATGTCACAAGATTTATTTCCATCCAGTGTTGCATTATTTTTTCACCAAGATCTTGCATTGATGATGGTAGAGTCTGACTGCTGCGCAAAGCCTTCTCCAGCACATCCCAACGATTCTCAATGGGGTTAAGGTCTGGACTCTGTGGTGGCCAATCCATGTGTGAAAATGATGTCTCATGCTCCCTGAACTACTCTTTCACAATTTGAGCCTGATGAATCCTGGTATTGTCATCTTGGAAATCCATTGATGGAATATCCTGGTCATTCAGTATGTTCAGGTAGTCAGCTGACCTAATTCTTGGAGAACATACTGTCGCTGATCCTAGACCTGACCAACTGCAACAACCCCAGATTATAGCACTGCCCCCACAGGCTTGTACAGTAGGCACTAGGCATGATGGGTGCATCACTTCATCTCCCTCTCTTCTTACTCTGATGCGCCCATCACTCTGGAACAGGGTAAATCATGACTCATCAGACCACATGACCTTCTTCCATTGCTCCAGAATCCAATCTTTATTCTCCCTAGCAAATCAAAGCCTTTTTTTTCTGGTTTGCCTCACTAATTAGTGGTTTTATTACGGCTACACAGCGGTTCAGTCACAATCCCTTGAGTTCCCTTCGCATTGTGTTTGTGGAAATGCTCTTACTTTCACTATTAAACATAGCCCTGAGTTCTACTGTTGTTTTTCTTCGATTTTATTACTCCAAACTTTTAAGTGATCGTCGATTACCATCATTCAGGATTTTTTTTCCCGCCACATTTCTTCCTCGAATACGATGGGTCCCCACTATCCTTCCAGTTTTTAATAATGCGTTGGACAGTTCTTACATCCGGGCCATTTGCCCCCTTCTTGACCAGGCCTAATTTTGCAAATCTGTCATATCTCACTTTATGTGGTAATAACTGTGGAACGCTTTTACTTATCCAAGCCATTTTGAGATTGTTTTCTCATGACATATTGTACTTCATGATAGTCATAAATTTGAGTCAATATATTTCACTTCTATTTATGAAAAAAACCCAAATTTAACAAATTTCAAAACATTCACAATTTTCCAGATCTTTTTCAGGACTGCTGGTAGCAACTGGAAGGGAGGAAAGGCATAGGCTAGAGGGAAGTCCCACTTTAGAAGCAAGGCGTTTACCCCATAGGGGACTCCCTGGGATTTAGCGAGCAAAATTGGCCTACTTTCTTGTTTTGGCTTGAAAAAAACAGATCTATCACCGGCATGCCCCAAGACTTTGTGATCATGGCAAATATAGAACTTTTCAGGGACCACTCCCTCGGCTTCAGGGGGTACCTGCTTAGGAAGTCTGCCTGAACATTCTCCTTTCCTTTTATATGGAGAGCTGATACATGACTGACCTGTTTTTATAATATTCCTAGCAATCTCCTCGCTTCCACACAACAGGGTTATCGATCTTGTTCCCCCCCTGATGATTTAAATATACCACGGTCACCTGATTGTCTGAGAGAATCCTCATGTGACCCGAGCCTAGAAGCGACTGAGAAGCTTTCACGGCCAGTCTTACCGCCACTAATTCTTTCTGCTTGGAAGAGAACAGTTTCTGACTTGAGGACCATAGACCCTTAAAGCTGTACCCTTGAATATGGGCTTCCCACCCCCAAGGGCTTGCATACGTGGTCAGAACAATAGGATCTGGACAGGACAATGGAACTCCCTGAATTAGATTATCCTTGTCCAGCCACCAGGATAGACTCTTTAATGTCGTATTTGAAATCTTTATTCTGACATCCAATGCCCCCTTGGATTTTTTGAAGGCTGCTAAAATCTCTGACTGCAACTGACGGGAATAAAGTTGAGCCCACTCCACCGCAGGGATGCATGAAACCAGAGACCCCAGAACCGACATTGCTTTTTCGAAGAGTCAAAGGTGGAGGAAAAGTGGAGGAAAGCGACTTGATTAGACC